>NC_089801.1:41906939-42206939 GCF_029633855.1 Hoplias malabaricus | reverse complement strand
TACTAGTAAGAACTGACATATAGATATCTATAATTCTCATTTTTACTAGTCAGAATTTCATTTTTACTATTGACAATTATATTTTACTAGTAAAAACTGAATTGGGACTTGTATTGCTGGTGTCATTTTAGGCTAAAATGGCTTGCAATATACTGCTAGCAAAAGATAAACAAGTTTGTTAGAGCTAGAGTATTCTCAAGACACAACTTTCAAAGGGAAAACAAGAAAATATGGTGAGGCATATCTCAAAGCAAGTTCATACTTCTCACTGAAGAGATGAGAGGATAAAATGTGTCATTTTTGCAGAGCAAATGTGCAGGTTCTACTCTTTTTCTTTCAGGAAGCTGTTTTATAATTAAATTTTTGTGCAGGGAATCATTTAGGAGCAAATATGTTTAACAATGACTTTTAAGCACAATCACTTTATTTATATTTTTTTTCTAGAAATAGTTGCAATTTTGTATGAATGTGTGAAAATATTTTCATCTACACAAGGCAGAAAACATTTGGGAACCACTGTGTTAGTGTGGTACGTGTGGATCAGTCACAGCACTGCTGCAGAAGTTTTGCTCTAGTCCTCTCTATTAGACACTAACTTGCTCCACCTTGTAGATGAAATGTCAGAGACAGTAGCTCATCTGCTGCTGCACAGACTGTGTTGATCTTCCTCTAGTCCTTCACAGGTCACACAGTGGACACAGGACGCTGTTGGCTGGATGTTAGGTTGGTTGACTATTCTCTGTCCAGCAGTGACACTGAGGGGTTTAAACTTAAGCAGCACTGGTGTGTCTGATCCACTCGTACCAGCAAAAAACATATTAAAACATCACCAACACATCAGTGTCATTGCAGCGCAGAGAACGTTCCACCACTCTAATCATACTCTGTGGGGATCATGACTAATGCAGAACAAGGGGCTACCAGTGTATGCAGAGCAACAGTATAAATACAAAATGCTCCTGTGTGGTCAATGGAGCTGACCAAGTGGACAGTGTGTGTAGAAACAATTCAATATTTTGAATCAAATGAAATATTTTAAAAATAACCTAATAAAATAAATGCTTTTAGTTATGCTTTTGAAACGATTAAAGTACAGGAGATTTATAATATAAGTCTGTGTTTTTCTGCTCTAACAAAAAATTAATATCAAATTATAATGTAAATATTTTGCCATATTCCAGACACACCGCGAACCTGAATTGGATAAGTGGTTACAGACAATGAATGAATGAATGAACGAATTCATTTATTAATATTTTTTTCAGCCTCAGGAGATAAATATATATACTTATATAAAATTTACAAAACACTAGATTAATCTTCCATCTAACCAGAAACTATCCTTAAATTGCCAAATTACTCCTTTAAAATGAAAAGCATTTTTATTTCCAAATTGGGCGGCATGGTGGCTCAGCAGGTAGTGTCGCAGTCACACAGCTCCAGGGACCTGGAGGTTGTGGGTTTCGATTCCTGCTCCGGGTGACTGTCTGTGATGAGTTGGTGTGTTCTCCCCGTGTCTGCGTGGGTTTCCTCCGGCTGCTCAGGTTGCCTCCCAGAGTCCAAAAACACACGTTGGTATGTGGATTGGCGACTCAAAAGTGTCCATAGGTGTGAGTGAATGTGTGTGTGTGTGTGTGTGTGTGTCTGTGTTGCCCTGTGCCCTGGTGTATTCCCCCCTTGTGCCCAATGATTCCAGGTAGGCTCTGGACCCACCGCGACCCTGAACTGGATAAGTGGTTACAGACAATGAATTAATTTCCAAATCTAATATAATAAAAGTCCCACCGGAGCATAATCATACAAATAAGTGATTTTTCCTGAATGTAACACCCCAGAGTCAAGTTTTCAAGTCACCTTTATTTCTGTCAGTGTTCATATACAACACTCTGAGATGGATAGATACAGGAGCTCTTCTTCATCTAAGAATAATGTTGAACTGCTGAGGAGATGTAATACTAACAGCACCATCAGAAAACTGTCTGCGACTCATCTGCACGAGTGAAATAACAGAGAAGTGGTTTAAGCATAAACCAAGGATTCAGTTCAGTGCAGCAGTCCAAGCAACACAACAGTAAATAACTGATGTTTAATGTTGTTTGAATACCCTATACACAGTATATCATGATGAACCTGCAGCTATTGTATATAGAAAAAATCTCTTATTGGTGTTACTGCGTCCAGTGTCCGAAAGAAAGAAAGAAATTGCAAAGGAGAAGCTCACTAAGGCTGTGTTTAGTGTTAGTAAGTTTACAATTAGAGTGTAATTAGTTTTAACAGCACTGAACTGAAATTTAATTGTGTAATAAGTGAACAGCGGCTGATGTCCCTCAGCGGCTTGTCTAGTTGTGTTGAGCGCATGGCAACTGGGCAAACTGCAAAGAAACACTAGGGACAAGGAAAAAAACAAACAAAAACAAAAAAAGTGTGTGAGTGTGTTAGCATGTAAAAGGGCTATAATTTTTGCCTATAATTAGCCCTTGCTAACATCTGTGTACAGTTGTATAACAAAAATGACAACATGGCTTAAGTCCATGGTTCTTTGTTGCTACAAGGTTTTGTGTGTCCTACAGCATCAGAAACCACAATTAATTGTATAAAAATAATAATTATCTGTTTGAGCTTTCTTCACAACTCCATCTTGGTAGGCTGCTGTTACATAATGCTAACTGGCTTCTGCGACTTATTAGCAGCATTAAGCATGTAGCTCAAGCACTAAACATGTCATGGCTGGGGATAATGGTGTAAATTTAATTTCTCACTGAACTATGGCTTTATTATGAAGGAGGAGAACAGAAAAATGGCAACCACTTTGAAAGTCATTTCAAAGAAGACAACATACAAAATGTTGTAGTTCCAAAGAATAAATGTAGTTCAGTTTGATTATATTCAGAAAAACTCTCAGCAATAAATCTGCAAATCAGTATTGAACACTGCCAATCTAGAAGCCTGAATGCTAGCGCTAAAGTCTGCCATGATAAAGTGGTACAGTCTCTGAACCCATTTAGCAGACCAACGTCTCCCAACATCAGCATCAGTTTTTATACTTCCAACACAAGGCTTTTATTTTGAAAAATCTATTAATAATATAGTGTGAAGGTCAAGTCCCGAACTTTTTTTCCAGTCTCTCCTTTTTTCCCTGAGTCTTTGGAGATGGAGATAAATTATGTCCAGCTCTTCTCCCCGTTTTCAGTTTCCAGTACATGTCCATCTTTGTAATTGTTACAGTTTAAATGCTACTGATATGTGCCGACTACTCCCCATAGCCTGACACTGTCCCATGGCTTTCTTGTCCCATGAAAAATTGAACAAATATAATTATTAAAATTAATGAAAATATCAGTAGAAATTAAACAAACACAGTTCCTTCGTGGGAAAAGTTTTTCTAATGCCATTTTAAGCATTTTTACCCCATGTTCTCGCTTCCTCCCGACGATTCTGTGAGAGTTTTTGAGGTCAGGTAATGTGCGCTGCAGCAAGGATCCATCAGGGGGCGCCAGACGTGCCTCTCAGATGGAGACGGGGCAGGTGATGACTTTGTCTTCCAGCATGACGCTCACCACCAAGAAGACGAAGTAGAGCATGAACATGAAGAAGCCCAGCAGTTTGCTCATCCTCCACTTGCAGACGGCGATGGAGACAATGACAAAGAGGAGCATGAGGAACAGCAGCACGATGGCGCAGAAAAGGCCGTTGCTGCTTACCGTCATCGCCTTCAGGTTGTGTGTCGCAGAGTACAGCAGCCATGGGAACGGCAAACTGAGAACAAATAAATGTATTTTTATGTATGAGATGCTCGCCTAACTTTATATTAGTCAAAATTTTATATAACGAGTGTAACTAAAAATATAATGTTAGATTTAAGATAAATGAACTATATATTTTTTGTGGTGAATGAATCATAACAATATTTGTTATTAAACTGGACATTGATTCCACACATTATAACGATGATGACAGTTTCAGGGTATGGTGAAGAGTGTCCTCATACCCCACAGTGATGTCAAATATGTTAGATCCCACTGAGCTGGACACAGCCATGTCCCCCAGGCCTTTTCTAGCCACGATGACGGAGGTGATGAGGTCGGGGATTGAGGTCCCAGCTGCGAGGATGGTCAGCCCCATGATCTCCTCTGTGATTCCTATAGTTTCTCCAACCTGCAGGTAAAGCACAGCATTCACACAATTATTTACAAGACTTGAAGGATTCTCACAGGTTACATAAAAATAATCTTGCATTCTGATAAAGAGAACATTGGCAGCAACACAGATTTTCATAGCAATCCAGACTGTCTACTTTTCCTGCAATCTAGAACCAAGTTACAATTTGGTCGATTCTGACATGTGAATTCACATGCACAACCAGTAGCGCTGCTGCTATGGCCATGTAACCTGAAGGGACAGGGCTTTTTACAGCAGTACAGTAGATCTAATGCTGTAGAACGAAATGCTAAGAGCAGACGTGTGAACACAAAACCCTATATAACTCACAACAAACTATAAAATACTGTCTTTTAATCTATCGGGAGGGTGGACTACAGGGTGTTTATTGTGGCAGTGTCTGTCTTTTTACTCTTTATGGTTGGTGAATTAGCTGGTTCATTAATCTATTGAATTAAAATGATTGAATGTTTCAGTAGGCACCGCCTGTGTCGCAGATTGATGTTTTGCAGCTGTGATTTCAATATCAACACCATTCTTCTTCCAGGAACAAACAGTGAAATTTCTAATTGTCTGAAGTAAGAGGGGGTGTTTGTATGGATGTTTGTTGGGCAGTCCATCACCAAATGTGCAGATGTTAATAAGTGGCTCCATCTATAGGAGTGAATGTACTTAATTGCAATGTTTCTCATAAAAATTGTTAGTAGAGATGAAATCCACTTGTTAAGTGTGACGCAATGCTTGACATTTGCCATTTCTGGATCCAATCATGCCTTTGGTCCCTTGTCATACATTCATAAGACTGCTGAAAGCTGAATGTTTCAATCAATTTTGTAATCTCAGTTCAGGACTTCAGAAAAGAAAATGAATTAAATATTAAAAGAAGCAAACGTGTCTTTGGCAGAACAATTTGAAAATTCGCAGCTCATTCTGATCTTTGTGATCTGCTGTGGGGACTGACGGGCCTGCTACGTCTCTGAGAGCACAGGAGCCACAGAGAGAGAGCTGCTTCTGCTCTGTCTCTGGGAGCAGAGGTCCTACATAGAAACAGCTGTGCCTCCCGCAGCTCCATCTATACACTCTAAAAAATGCTGGGTTTGTCCCTATTGGACCCAGTGTTGGGTTGCCAAATTGACCCAACTTGGATTATTTAAACCCAACCATTTTTTAGAGTGTAAGAGCAGAGGACTGTGGAGAGAGAGCTCTGTCTCCCATAGATCTGTCTCTGGAAAACAAGAAACCACGTAGGGAGAGCTGTGTCTCCTGCTCACGGTCAATCCCAGTGTTGTAATGAATTGTGCTACCGGTATCTTTGATACTTATATAAGAAGTATCAAAGATTTGTACAGAAAGTTAGTAGATTTGGTGCTAGTCTTCTTTTAATATAACTCACCAGAAGGTCTGAAAAGTCGATAAATTTTGCAGCAAATCCACTAAGTTTTGCCGTTCTGAGCAGTAGTTTGGACCCGGACGTGACTTTTCACAAGGTTGATACATCAGCACTTAACAAGCTGATGGGATTCTTTTCATTAATTAATTTTTAAGTTTCATGTTCTCCAGTACCTCTTTTTTTTCATAATAGAATTAAAGCAACACCAGGTATTTTGCTCGGTAATTTTTCTCCTGGGCTTCCAGCAGTGCTGAGACCAGAGTAGCAATGAGACATGCCCTTTTATCCCTGTTACATCCCATTGTAATTATAAAGTAAAAAATATTACCTAGTGTTAGTTTAAACACTGCATGTAGTGCTTAGGATATTACTGGTAGGTTAAGTTTCCCATCTTCAAAAAATTCAAAACATGATAAAATAATGTAGGCAATAATAGAAAGCGCAGCTCAAATTGTGATTTAATATAAAATAGTTTATTATTTCAGCCCTAGGGTCTCTGAGGCTCTTCAGCCCATCCGTGTTGTCTGAAGATGCTCTGAAGTTTTAAAAGTAACCTATGTGTCAGTGCCTTAAAGAGAATTTGGAGGAACATAAATGGCCAGCTAATTGGCTTTTGGGATTTTGCTGCTTTTATCTTTCTGGCCAGAGCTTCACCACAGCCCAGAGAGATACCTTCACCTTCAGCTACCTTTACCAGCTTAACACATTTTCTCTCTCTCTCTCTCTCTCTCTCTCTCTCTCTCTCTCTCTCTCTCTCTCTCTCTCTCTCTCTCTCATATCGTCATGTGAAATTGCTGAAATAATGAGAATAGGTCTACACAACTAATGTCAATTAACATCAGTCTCTCCTGGACATCAGTTGTAAAAAGCACTATACAAATAAATTTGATTTTATCTCCAGAGAACACAGTTACACTGTAACATTTTAAAAAGCCTCACCTGGTGAGCCCACCACACCATCAGATAGGAGAAGGCAGCAATCCAGGAGATGGCCCCCAGGAATGTGATGGGGAAGAACTTCTTGGAAGTCTGAGTGAAATAAATGGCAAAGAAGGGTTATACCAAGACTTAGCCAGTGCACTGACACCTAGTGTCCTGGATGTATCAGAGATCCTGTATTGAACCTTCTACAACATGGTGGACCAGAGGGAGGGACCCGCTCTAGTTAATCAACTCAGGTTAATTCAAGGAGCACAAAGTGGTTAGATTCAGCAGGTACCTCTCTGCGGACGTCTGGCAGACTTAACCACAGTGGGAACACAATGGGCATGATGAAGAGGTATGTGGCTTGTTTCCGGGGCGTATCTGGCCATGCTAGGCTGAGAGGCTGATCTTCTCCCTCCTCCTCCTCTCCCTGAGAAGTAAATCACACACAAACCCAAAGACATAAATCATACTCTTACAGCCAATAATAATCAAACCATGCTGTCAGCCTGTAATTGCGACTCATTGTAATTGGGGCTCTTCATTTACTCATTGTCAAAACACTCTGGAAATGAATGATCCTAAACATGCCCAACTGACCCTGAAATTCCTACAGGGTATCCGCAGGTATTGGAAAATAAAATTCAAGACTTTTAAGACCTTTTATATACCACTTAGAAACCAAATTTATACCATTTTGCAATAGCAAAATGGCATAAAATAGAGCATACAACACCAATGCTCTGTTTAACAACTTTACTGTAACTATGTGATTCCTGTATTACTGTACCTCTTTGCAAAAAAAAAAAACAATACACAAGGATTTTGTTTAGTTATTTTTGAAGTACCTCATGATGTAAAGGAATACAGTTGTGTACTGATAATATTTCAAGGTGATTGTATTCTATTTGGACACTGATTCAGCGTGTAATTTTTAAAATGCAAATCCTATTTTTCAGTAAAGAGGTAAAGCAACGTTAAAAAAAAAGTAACAGCGGTTTTGCTTTTAATTTTGGCACATATTCTACATGTAAGTTTGGAAAAGCAATGAGGTGTGTGTATCGAATTTCATGTTGTGCTATTGCAGTGATTGCTCTTCAATTTGACATTAATTAAAAAATTAAGGTTTTCAATCTGTTTTCATTGAATGTACACTTCCCCATGCCTACAGTACCATTTTCGCTGGCTAAAATCAACAGGTGAAGGTAGCTGAAACGAGAGCCCATCAGAGCTATAAATAATGCCATTGCTTCTGCTTAGTTTAGTCTGCTATTAAAACAGCATGCAATGTGTGAAAATCAGATTAAAAACATAAGTGTATTATCTGTCCATTAAATTTTAAGACCTTTGGGAGATGGATTTATATTTTAAGACAAGTTATGGTCATTTTTTATTTAGATAAACAAATTTAATACTTGGACTCAAACCCACAACCTCAAGGACTTTGAAGCTGTGTGACTACAACACTAACTGATGTGCCACCATGCCACCCCTGGTATAGATTCATAATCACTAAAAAGCTGTATTTGAACAACAGAGATACAATCATAGATTCAATTTAAAAATAACTTATTGTGACTGGTCTTTAGCCTGGAGTTTCACAGATGGGTCTAAGGAATTAAGAATATAACTTAATTTAAAGTAGTAAAATAAAAATATCCTACATGCCATCACTGTCCAAAGAAAAACAAGCATCTCCAAAATAGTAACTTTACAGGTAAAGGAAGAAACTGTCAATGGAAGAAATTTGTTCCATGTAGTTATGGAGCATTTCTATTGGTCCATTCACCATAAAATTTCCACACTGTTAAAGCCAACTGCTAGTAAACTTAAAAAAAACAAAACACAGAAACGGAGATACATGTTTTTCTTTGGCCAGCGACTATTACGCTAATCCATTAGATCCTCACATAGGTACTAGGCAACTCTCTTCCTTCCAGAAACCACAACTCCAGCTCTTTTCAGGGGTAATCAGGTAGGCACACACCTATCATGCTCATATCATATCATGTTATTGACACATTACTAGCTTTAATAAATATGTTTATTAATATAAGACAACTATACATGCATAAATATTTATAAATAATAAATAACCCTACATTTCTAGAGGTTACCAGATTATGTTTGTGACTGCTGTATGTTCAGTAGTTTTACAGTGTTACTTTGTTTCCTATGTTTCCAAGATCATGAACAGACCTCTTGTCCCACACTGCCATTCATGGGAGGAGTCACTTCCACTTCCACACTGCTGCTGTTGCGCAGGTTTTTATCAACTGAAGGAAAGAGAGAAAGAAAGGAAAGGAAAACACTAGAAGGTCAGCAATTTCTGAAATACATAAAAGACACAGCCATGGCCTGATTATAGAAAAGTGGGACTAGAACCAGAAGGTCTCTGGTTTGATGCACTCAGATGGTAAGAAAATTGGGTCGTGTCGAGTGAAGAAACAGCATAGTCTCCTCCCTCAACATCCACAGCTGAGGGGTCTTTAAACAAGGCACCTAAACCCCAAATGCTCTGTGACTCAGGCTGTGTGTGACCGGATATGAATGAGCATGAATACTGGTGTTGATAAAAAATAAGCTGGTAAGTACAAAGCTGGAAATGGTAAACAAAGCAATACAGCACTTCTTGATGACACCATACATAATCGCCGGTTAATAATATCCTGAACAGGACTCACCCACGCCATTTGCTTCTTCGCCCTTTTTTCGTGCAATCTTGTGCAGAATAGAAGCCTTCTCCTTGAATTTTCCTGGAAGACACATGTATAATTACACACTGTAATTGCCTGTATGATTTGGTGCAGTGTTTCCCTCAGTGTAGACCTTCACCTGGCAGTAGGGTGTGGTATTCATATATAAACATATGAACAGACATAATCATCTCAGTATTGTTTGTACTTAATGTGTTGTTCAGATCAGACATGTGTTTTTATAATAAATAATAAGACAGTACACAGTATATATTTTTGGAACAACTATTCTCGAAGCAAACACACATAGCATGGCGGGCATCCCTCCCCAGCACTCAGGGAGCTGTTGGGGGTTAATTGCCTTGCTCAAGAACACTTCAGCTGTGGATACTGAGAGAGGAGACAGTGCTGTTCCTTCAATCCTGGTGACCTTCCAGTGCCAAACACAGTTCTCTAACGATTAGGCCACTACTGCCCCTATACTATATATATATACTGTTTTAAATTAGCGTGTGTGTGTTTTACCTTCTCCAAGTGGGTCCAATGTGTGGATCATCAGAAAGAAGATGCTGTTTCTCATCAGTGAATTGTGCAAAGAGGCAGAGCTTCCTCCTCTCTGTAGACGGGGCTTAGCCTAAATGACAGACAAAGAGCATGACAGTTTAGCAGCCCTGCCATGCCACTCTACCAGAATCATCAAAAAAGGATATCCAGTCTGAACATATTTATTTATATATTTAATGTGACATAAATATAAATGTGTACCGAGAGTTTGTTTTCATCATCTGCATTGTTGGCCTAAAAGAAAGAGACATGAGTGAGATTATAACTCAAATTACAGTTCATATGTTATCATCAATTAAATTAACATTATTTCATAAATAGTGTATCAATCAATCAATCACATTTATTTACAACTGATGTTGTCACAAAGCAGCTTCACAGAATTACAGTAAACACAAAGTTTTGACATGAAATGTAAAAATGTAAAGAATGTAAAATTCCCCCTAGTAATCAAGCCAAGAGCGACGGTGGCAAGGAAAACTCCCTCAGAGCTCAGAGGAAGAAACCTTGGGAGGAACCAAGGCTCACAAGGCGGGGACCCATCCGCCTCTGGTCAATCTACTGGTGATAATAGTTAAGAGTCCATGAAAACTTCAGTGGGCAGCTCGATGGCAATTAGTGGTGGCTGGAGTGTGGGCAGCTGACTGAAGCGTGTATTGATGCACATGACCTACTTTATTCTGATAAAATGGCATTTATATTTGTGACTTATGTTCATCAAAACTCAAACCGAACTCATGTTGCAGCATTCTACAGTGTCAGTTACACTTACTTAGGAGCATTAATTCAAGTTCACATTCAATTTAAATTTATGCTATTAAAATTATAAATTTACCCAGTGAACTTGTAATCACCAATAATAAAATAAGTTATTAAAATTACATCATTTATAAATTTCAGTTTACAACAAAATTCCACTTCTTTTCCAACATTTTCTGCATAATTAAATCAATAATGTTTGGACTGATGTGAAATGCTCCATTCTAGAGAAAATTACCCAGTCAGAATTTTGGAGTGTGGAAATGAATGGAAGCAGAAGTCCTCCCCTAAAAGTTTCTCAAAAAGTGGAGACACTAAACAATCGTGGACACAGCAGATGTCTGACCATAGTTTGAGTTAGAGGTGGTGGTGTTTAAATACGTTTTTGGTGGACGTGCAGGACACTGCACAAGATGAAATATATTCTGGATGTGTGTTTTAGGTGGAAACACCTGGTTTCATTCGCCATCACTGGAAAGTGTTCCTAATGTTTCTCACAATCAAATTAATTATTTCACACCAAAATATTGAAGAACTGAATGGGGCTGGGTGCTAACGTGTTCATTCCTGTTTCCAAGGTCCCATGTTCCCTCTAACTGTAACGCAACTTAATGACAAAATGTCAAAAATGAAAAAGTGTTCCAAGGTTTTTTGTTTCCTGTTTCTACATTTGTGCTCTCCCAGGATCCTGGTCCTTAGCACTATGAAGCACATATTTAGGACATGAAAAATAAGATCCAGAGCTCTGTATTCGCTTAATATATGGCACAGTCTAATATGGGAAATATAGGCTAAGATCGCACTGCCCTATGGTTGTCAGTTTGACATAAACTTGAGGGACATTATCAAATGATATCATCAAACTCACATTAAAATTTGACCCACAGAGAACACTGGTGTTAAAACTATGGCAAGCAACAATAAGTATGGGTAGTTTTCCTAACAAATCCAAACCCCAGGAGAGTTTGGTATTTCTTCAGGGTTGGATTTGACCTGGAGCACCACTGATGTAGTAATTTAAATGTCTATTAAAATGGTAACTACAGGTTTTGTTGTGTGTATATACAGTAGCTTTTTCCCCCAAAAATGAAATGCCTATATTTTCTGAACTATTTGAATATTACTTGTTGTAACGTGACTTTAGTGTTGTATCTCCAGTGCTAAATTTAAGCAAACCTCTGACACCAAGCATGTCTTCACTGATTGAGTGCATATATTTTAAAGGCTCTATTAGGATCCCATAAAACACAGCTACATAAACAGCTAGTTTTCTCTCCCTGTGTTTTTATACAGGAAGGCATTAAGGATTTAGTAAAGGTTGAGTTTTGTGTACAAATATGAGAAGCAAAATTTTAAGAGGACACTCTTAAAAATAAAGGTACATTAAAAATTTCTTGACGTTTGCCATAGAGGAACCACCAATTTCTGCTAACAAAATTTTCATTGGTAAAGAACCTGTGCACCAAGAGAAGATTCTTTAAAACGTACACACAACTCAATTCACTATTTATGGAACCGCTTTGTGGCATTTTTTAAATAGTGCACATGCAAGACAGTCAAAATACAATGTAAATTTAGGTTAAATTTAACTCTACCACAAATTTCAAATGTGGTCATTTAAATTCTGTGTTTCGTTTTTTGTGTTTGTGAATTATCATTAAAAATAAATGACAACACAAACAATATTTTGGAATGACCTGTGACAACTAATGCAGAATTATGTACTGGAATAATTTCTTTTACTTTGTAAAACATCAGTTAATTAGTGTAGCACACTAGTACATTGTTAGTTTTCTGTATTTTGACAAAGGCTAAACTTCAATCACATCACTCTCGTGTGTTTTTCATGAAAATCTGAACCATAAATATATTTATTAAACATATAATGTCTTAAACATGATGAAGAATTCTTTTAGTTGAATTCAGCATGCTGTTCCTGTCCTGATGCCATTTTAATTGTATTGGTTGATTTCTAAATGGAGATGTGGATTATTCATTCATTCATTCATTCTTTCATTCATTCATTATATGTAACCGCTTATCCAATTCAGGGTCACGGTGGGTCCAGAGCCTTTCTGGAATCATTGGATGCAAGGCGGGAACACACCCTGGAGGGGGCGCCACTCCTTCACAGGGCAATACACTCACACATTCACTCACACACACACCTACAGACACTTTTGAGTTGCTAATCAGATGTGGATTAGTAAAAACAAATTAGTTCAATGCCCTCATTAAACATGGATCACAGGATAGTTACAGTCATTAAGCACAGGAAACATATTTAACTTAAAATTGCAGAGAAGCTTCAAACTAAATATGATGCCAAATTGTTCAGTATTTATTTGATCTACTATAAACTTCTGTGCCCTATCATGCCACATTAACACATACATTTTAACAGACCAGGGCGACACGGTGGCGCAGCAGGTAGTGTCGCAGTCACACAGCTCCAGGGGCCTGGAGGTTGTGGGTTCGATTCCCGCTCCGGGTGACTGTCTGTGAGGAGTTGGTGTGTTCTCCCCGTGTCCGCGTGGGTTTCCTCCCACAGTCCAAAAACACACGTTGCAGGTGGATTGGTGACTCGAAAGTGTCCGTAGGTGTGAGTGAATGTGTGTGTGTCTGTGTTGCCCTGTGAAGGACTGGCGCCCCCTCCAGGGTGTATTCCCGCCTTGCGCCCAATGATTCCAGGTAGGCTCTGGACCCCCCGCGACCCTAAATTGGATAAGCGGTTACAGATAATGGATGGATGGATTTTAACAGACCACAACCTAATATATTTTTTTACCTTGAAGTTACAGCTTACAGCTTCAAAATAAAAAAAATATATATATTACCTAGTGTTATTTTAAAACCGTAAATCTGTGTTCAATAAATTCTTCCTCTTCAATTAAAAAGTGTTTTTAAAACTTAAACCATGTTAAGAATGTGATCTAATGGCCACGGAACAGTTTGTGTCTTTTACCAAACTTAACGCTTCTTCAGATATGAACACATCCACAGCTGCCTGTGTTAATACTTTAAACAATTCAACACTATGGGTCTGAAAGAAAATTGAGCTGACGAGAAAAAGCCTAAACTGAGTCAATGAAATAGACACAATACACATTTATTAACACACAACAAGAAACACCAGTGCTAGCATGTTTAGCCATGTGCTAATTCATTGGTGGCAAAACTATTTCTGGAAGGCTCCCTTTTGTAGATGATAATATTTTCAAGATTGAAAATAGCACATAAATGGGCATTAACATTTGCAAAATAAGGTAAGTATTCAGACAGTTTTGTGACCTTTGTTGGCTGAACAAATGTAATTGTAGGTAAAATAATGATAAAGATTTTATGGGAAACATGTTGGACTGTGCACGTTGTCACCTTGTGTTTGTCACCAGTTAAAAAGGCATTGCCTGTAAGTGATAATGTTTTGTTATTATTAATATGTAATTTGGGTTGTATTTCTTTTGAATGGCAAGTTTGGATGGTGTATTTTGTCTGATTTTTCATAAACTAGTGGGTTGTGAGTATGGACATTGTGTGTATGCTATACTTGTAGTTGGGTTTGTTTGCAAGTGTAAGTGTTTGCACTGTCTCCTCTCTCAGTATCCACAGCTGAAGTGTTCTTGAGCAAGGCAATTAACCCCCAACAGCTCCCTGGGTGCTGGGGAGGGATGCCCGCCATGCTATGTGTGTTTGCTTCGAGAAAGTGTATTAATTTATATATGTTTGTATTTTCAGTTTTACATCGGTCATGCCATAAATGCTCTAAACATCACGTTGTGGTCTGGAGAGTTACTGTGTGAAGGTGGTTAGCTTGCTGGATAGCTGGATGTGGCATTCAGTGAGGCCAGTACCATAAGGATAATTAAGCAAAATGTGTTTACATGTGAAAAATGTGCAGGTGCACATATTCATTATATTAATTTTTATGCTAATTCTTGATATCTCTATTTTATGTTTGACTAGTAATAAAATGTTTTAATGGTATGTGCAGATTCATATCTTCAAAATATAGTTTTGGATATCTCCAATTCAGTTTTGTCTAGTAAAATTAATATTATTGATACCTAAAACTATGTAAATAAATATTGCAGATATTCATTCATTGTAACTAATTTTACAGTTCAGGTTCACTGTGGGTCCTAGGTAGGGAGCCTACCCTGCATCATTGAATGCAAGACGGGAACACACTCTTGAGTGGGTGCCAGTCACAAGATGACACACATATTCACACACTCACAACTATGAACATTTTAGAGTAGGCAATCTACCTACCAATGTGTGTGTGTTTTTTTTTTTTTTTGGTGGGGGACGGGATGCACTGTAGGAAGAAACCAGAGCACCCAGAGGGTGTATCTGAGTATAACTCTTCTGGCATTTAATTGGAAATGTTAAGCGCTAACACGTTGTGCTACAGATTAACGTTTCTCTGTCCACGATCCTGTTCCTGTCCCTGGCTTCGGGAGGCAGTGGGGGATTAGCTGTGACTGGCCTCCAGGATGAACAGAATTATCCTGGTGGCATCCGTGATGGGTTAAAAAAAAATTAGAGGTCAGCCAAGCCCTGTGTCACTTACTATAAATAAATGACAATAAGATCCTGCTAATTGTCATTAATTTATATTAATGTTATGAGATACGTATACAGATTTAAAGGCTTAAAAATGACTGTTAAATTACATGTCTTCACTGCAACCATTATGTTTTGGCAAGTAAAAGCATCTTTAATCTGGCCAGTACAGATAATATTTCTTATTAGGAGATCATTGTAAGAAGGATATAAGATTAAAACATTATATATTTTTCCTTTTTATGTGATCTAAATCTAAATAACCAATTAAGTAAAACTGTATAAAATTAATCTTAAATAAATAATATTGTATTATTACAACTACCTCATGAATAGAAATTATAATAATAATACATCATCAGGTTTAAACTAATTTCACTTTCCAAGACATTTTTTGCAGTGTTCAGGAATATGTTGACATACTCTACATGCCGATAACACATTCTGGTGTACCAATCACTTCCATGGCCACAGGTGTATAAAACTGAGCAACCAGGCATGCAGACAGCTTCTACAAACATTTGTAAAAGAATGGGTTGCCCTCAGGAGCTCAGTGAATTCTGTGTATGTCCCGTGATAGGATACCATCTGTGCAATGAGTCCAGTTGCAAAAGTTCCTTGCTACTCACTATATTCCAGAGGCAACTGTCAGTGGTATTATAACATAGAAGCATCTAGGAATGACAGAATCTCAGCCATGAAATTATAGGCCACAAAAAAATAGCAGAGCACAGTCAGCAGATGCTGAGGTACATAGTGCACAGAGGATGACAACTTTATGCAGAGTCAATTCTTACAGACCTCCAAACTTCTTGTGGCTTTTAGATTAGTTCAAGAACAGTGCGTACAGAGCTTCAGAGTTTCCAAGACTGAGCAGCTGCATCCAAATCTTAAAAAACCAAGTGTAATGCAAAGCGTCAGATGCAGTGGTGTAAAGCACACTGCCACTGGACTCTAGAGCAGTGGAGATGTGCTCTCTGGAGTGACAAATCACGCATCTGTCTGGCAGTCCACTGGATAAGTCTTGGTTTGGCAGTTGCCAGGGGAAACCATACTTGTCTGACTGCATTATCCCAAGTATAAAGTTTGGTGGATGGTGAATGCTGTGAGGTTGTTTTTTGGAATTTGGGCTCGGCCTCTTATTTCCAGTGAAAGCAACTCTTAAAGCTTCAAAATACCATGACATGATGGACAATTTCATGCTCCCAACTTTGTGGTAACACTTTGGGGATGGTCCCTTCCTGTTCCAACATGACTGCACACCAGTGCACAAATCAAGGTCCATAAAGACATGGATGAGCGAATTTGATGTGGCCTCAACCCAATAGAACACATTTTTGATTAATTAGAATGGAGACTGTGTGCTATACCATCTCATCCAGCATCAGTGTCTGACCTCACAAATGCGCTTCTGGAAGAATTGTCAAAAACTCCCATATACACACTCCTAAACCCTGTGGAAAGCCTTCCCAGAAGAGTTGAAGTTGTTATAGTTGCAAAAGGTTGGCCGACTTTATATTAAACCTTTTGGATTAAGAATGGGGTGTCACATAAATTCTTATGCAGGCGAAGGCAGACAAGCGAATACTTTTGGCAATACTGTGTATATTGTCACAGGAGAAGCAACAAATGGCAACAAGGTAAGAGGACACATTGGTACCATTATAAGAGCTTGTGCTGAAAATGATTAATATCCTGAGGTAAAATGATGCTTAACTTTTATTTTCACAAATATATTACTGAACATAACTGCAAAGGAATGTCTTATATGAGAATTAAAATCAAACTGTACAAGGATACGCTTTAAGGTTGCCTTAGTACACAGCCTAGGATTAGCCTTAGATTTAGCACACAGTAGGTGTTACAATTATGGATAAAATGTGGAAATCTGGTCCAATATCTATGTGCAAGTGTTGATTTATGGGGAAATAAACTGGTTTATTCAGGGAATACAAGCACATGAGACATATTGCACAGTATAAAAAAATATAAAAAATTACTACATTTATAAAAATGCTAAAATCTTTATAAATACTATTATATATATATATATATATATATATATATATATATATATATATATATCATATAAATATATATATATATAAATATATATATATCATATAAATAAATATATTCATATATATATATATATATATATGAATATATTTATTTATATGATGTACTATCTATATAAGAAAAAAGTGTAAGTTGTTATGCAAGTCACCTCAGTCAAGATCACTGGACAAAGTCCCTTGGAATTAGTTCAGGCTTCCAATGAGGGGCTAATTCACTTTGTAGAGTTACAGTTTGACTATTAGTGAGGGCTAAAACCAGGTGATGAAGCAGTTAGCTATCTTTAGCATGCTAAACTGAGACTAACATAGAATTGTTCCCACTTTATAACAACATTCTCATTTCAATTTTCACTAATTCTTAACCATTATAAGCATTAATTCTGTCCATGCTATCATCAGAAAGTGAATGAAATGCTAATATCAAGTGCACAAAACTCTAATCAACGAATTAGTTCACAGTACACAATGGTTTAACACTCTGTAATCCCAAACCCAGGGGATTATAACAGTTTGAAAAGGTCTGTAACATTGAACCACAGCTCAGAGTATTGCACTTACATAAGCAGTTAAGAAGGAACAGCAGTTCCTAGACTCAAGGCCAGATCCTTTTATGCACTGACTATAATCAAGGATGATTAAGCAGCTACTGGACAATCCAAGTGACTGAAAAAAAACGCTGTGTCATCCTCCCTCAGATGCCTTGCAGAAATTTTTTGACAAATGTCTCCAAATGTCCTACTCTAAAGCTGCCTCTGCACATTACCTAATAATAACCTAAAATATTAAAATTGACACACTGTCAATTTTTAAACCTCCCAGTGTCACTTCTAGACTGAGAATAATCACCCTACCAAAAACATCCAGCCAACCAGATTTGGGGACCAATGATTTGGGACAAAATGTGAAAAGAAAAATAGTATTAGAAAACACATGATGAGTTTTACTGTTTAAGGGGCATGTGTAATGACTAGCACCAGGCTAATTGGTGTATATTACATTAAATGCATTAGCCTGGTAGGTCCAGTGCAAACTAAAGTAATGCCAATTATGTCATGGTAGATAGACAGCATTAGATTCAATTTCATATATCAAATGGTCACAGAAGTACTAAGAACAGAGCAGAATATATGAATTATTGCAAAATTGCTGTGGGGATTTGGCACAAAACCTCAGTACCACTGTTCCCCAAACTAATGCTGGGGAGTTTTATATCCCTCTAGTCCATGCTTAGTATTGTAATTTGTATTTGTAAAGAAATTAAACCTGCTGTATATGTACAACTGAACATATTTTTCAGTAATAGGTGAACCTTAAATCCTGGATATCCCACATTAGGAGAGGTGTCTAAGAACATGTGGAGATGTAGTGTACAACAAACTCAAAATAAGTTAGGGCAAGCAAAATATACATGAAGATTGATTGATTGAATAATGAAGATGAATATAAAAGAATACAGACGATCCAACATTTTTAATCATTCCACTATAAGCAGGAGGGGACAAAATTCTAAAAGGCAATACACAACTGCTTAATCATTGTGAACTTCGATCCCTCAGATGGCACTACAATGAGGAACTGTTATGTTACTGCTTATATGTAGCCAAAACGCCCCTGGCGTAACATTAGTGAGGTCCGATACTAATTTTGGATGATCAGTTCTGGCACTAAACCCATCCCAAAGGCACTGAATGGAGAACACGGATGGGTTTATTCCTCTCCAGCCCGTGCTTGGCATTAGGTATGTTGACCTTAGGCTAATGGGCAGCTGCTCCAGGATGTCTTTGTACAATGTTAGCTCCATAAGCAGAAGCAGAGTAATTCTTCTGATTATTCTTCATTTTATGAAACAGCCATTATATTAACATTTAGTGGCCTGGACGTGAGAAAGATTTTGTACTGAAACCTATTGTAAACATGGCTGATCCCATGGTAGGATAATCATCTCTGTGAAGCATAAAGTGGTTCATTCAAGGACTACAAAAAATATATTCTTGTCTGGTGCTGTTGATTGATTAACACATTAATCTCACAATATTCTGAAATTAAATGTAATTAATCACATTTTCTGTTCTTAAGACTGAAGCTTTTAATAATGGATATTTAAATGTAAAATAACTCATCAACTATTAAACATGATATTAAATTAAAGTTAAAATGCTAGTACTTTCTTGTATTTTGTATGGTAGGGAGCTAAATGTGTGATATTCATGACCAACTGGTGAGGGGAAACAATTCTGTTTTATCTCAGTGTCATTTTCATGTTTTTTGAATTAGAATCTCTTAATCTGCTGAGTAAAAGTTTCAGGGAGAGCAGGACATTGAACCATTAATTGAAAATATTAATTCTACAATGCAGCTCATATTTCAAATACAGAACTTGTGTGTGTGTGTGTGTTTGTGTGTAAGTGTGTGTGTGCACGCACACATAAGAGATAGAGAGAGAAATAATTTTCTGCATGCATTAACGGGTGTAAATGCAATAATATTAACAGCATTAGTTTTTTCATCTCTGCCTTTCCGCCCAGTGTAGATCTCCTAGCAAATAAATTCCAACACATGCACATGCTAACAAGGATCATCATTGGGTTTTTGCTGGAGGGGTGGGGGCTTATTTATTTATTTTATTTTGTTTAACTTAATTTGAAAACAAGAATGTAGTTCTTCAGCATTTCCTCATAGGCAGGTCACTGCGCTAAGTGTTAAGAGTATTTTTGTTGTGGTTAAGTGGGAATACAAATATATCCTCTCGTTTTCCACTTACTCATATTGCATTGCTATTAGCTGTGCAACACTAAGAAAAACTAGATGAGTGAAAAACATTCCTGTGATGGAGTTCTGCATTTCTGAATGCAGGTGACACCTGGCTATACTTAGCCCCACTAACAGGATTAGTTTATGAGCTACTAATGAGATTTGCCCAGAGTGGTGGCTGACAGACAGTAAAAAGCACATGTGCTGCCTCCTTCCAGTCATCTCTCCATATCTTCATCTCTAATCTCTCCAACATTCCATGTCATCATCTCACCATCTCTCCAGTTATGCATCTCTCCATCTCCCCAGTTTCATCCCTCCATCTACATCTCTACACCCCACCTTTTCTCCTCCTGTACATTTCTACTTCTCATCTCCCCTTTTCCTTGTTCATCCACTTATACATCTCCCTATCTCCCCATTTCTCCATTTCCCTACTTTTCACCATGTCACCATTTCTTCATCCATCCATTTCATTATCCGTGTGAGTGTAAAAAGGTTTTCTTGATTTCTGAGAGAAAAATAAGTTCTGCTGAAACATGAAATATTTGGAGGAACCTGAGATATAAGAGAGATATAAACAAGATGTATCTGCAGATTAACTTCAGTTCATTGGAATTATTTTAACAATTATTATTCCAATCCAGGGCGGCACGTGGCGCAGCAGGTAGTGTTGCAGTCATACAGCCCCAGGGACCTGGAGGTTGTGAGTTCAAGTCCCGCTCCAGATGACTGTCTGTGAGGAGTTTGGTGTGTTCTCCCCGTGTCCGTGTGGGTTTCCTCTGGGTGCTCTGGTTTCCTCCCACAGTCCAAAAACACACGTTGGTAGGTGAATTGGCCACTCAAAAGTGTTCATAGGTGTGTGTGTGTGTGTGTGTGTTGCCTTGTGAAGGACAGGCACCCCCTCCAGGGTGTATAGCTGCCTTGCACCCAGTGATTCCAGGTAGGCTCTGGACCCAACGCGACCCTGAACCAAATAAGTGGTTACAGATAATGAATGAATTATTACAATCAGTTTTAGACCATTTCTAATGGGTTTGTTCATTGTGGGATGCTTGGTTCATGACAAATGGACCAGTAGGAATGATCCAAAATTTCCATCTCTCTCTCTATCTGACTTTAAAATTGCTCACACCACATTTCCACCTCTTTCCCCACACTTCTCCCTCTCCACACTCTGGTATTCTATCTTCTGTATGTACCAAGTAAATGTACCAGGAACATAAAATTGCTTGCCATTGACAAATTGCTAATCAGTAAGACTCAAGATCAAATATGAAACCCTACCCTTGAAAAATGAATAATTCACTAATAACCAGTGAATAATAATTCCACGAAATTCCATGAGGAATACTAAGATGTATCACAGTACTGTTTGTTGGAGTCATAATCCCAAACTTTAATCAAAGGTGGCTTTGTATGGCTTTTAACATATGAATACTGAGTACTGATTTGTGGGTGTTTGTTGAGCCATACACATATCTAAAAGTCTGCTAGACTACACACCACATAAGATCAAGCAACAAATATGACTCAAGCTGTGTGACAGCTAAAGCAGCAAGATCAAGACCCAATCTCTCAGCCTTCAAAAGTAAGGTCAGCAAGGCTGTTCAATCCTGACCCTGGAGATATACCCCCTAAAGATTTCAGATCCAACACATCCAGGTCTAATATTCAAGCTTCATTACCTGGATCAGGTTTACTAGCATTGCAGCAAAACTGTGCATGCTGGTACATCTCTAGAACCAGGAATTAAATAAGCAAAGAGAACATAATTTGACCAAAGTGTCTCATGCAGACTTTTGGGTACCTGCTAGACTACCTCCCTACAAGTCTTTCCATATCTTGAATAACTATAGTCTGTAATGGCAAGTGTTTTTTTCATTCTAATTGATCTCAGCACACCTTTGATAAATGAAATTATGAAATGTGGATTAATTTCTGAGAATGTCACTTTACAATTCACAACCTCCCATTCTGTCTTTGTGACTAGTCCACAGTTTACAATACAAACACTTAACAAAGTTGTTTCAGTAGGTTGGTCATGAGCCTTTGACAGATAAACAGCTCACACAGTCTGGTGCTAAAGCTAGCAGCATTTCAAGCCCAATGGTAGCTTGCACTTGATATAATTCAGCAATACTACATAGATCATCCATGCAAGGTAAATAGAACGCTTCAACCAAAAGTTGAAAGGGCAGAAGAAGGTTTCATATTTGAGTTATGTCACAAAGCTGAAACTGAGAAAACTTACACCTTGCTCAAGATATAAGATATGCTGTACATTCAAAATTTGGAAATGACCTGAACTGAGAGTCCACAAATCATTTATTCAATCATCAATAACATCTGTACCTGAAATGGCATAACCAACTATATCTTGATCAGTAATTTCAAATTCTCCTGAAATCACTGGAGTAATCCTGGAGTACTTGAATATTTTAAGGCTTTAACTCACCCACTTCACACTGTAAACATCACACATATTATCTTAACACTAAGAGGTTCTTGAGAAACAGGGCCCTGACTAGTTAGATCATGTTTGCAGGAAGCACACTAATATGTACAGGGCAGAGGGCCTTCCAAAAATATAAAAAGGCTTGTGTGGCTTGTGGACTTGGTCTAGTGTGTTGTGTTGGGAAAATGCATCAATACCCAAAACATAATGCCACTAGAACTGGGATTGGGTAGTTCTAGGGACACTATGTTCTGCATACTGGACTAAGTGCATTACTTCTGATTTCCCTGCTCTTGAATTAGGGCATGCGTGTATCATGAAGGATCCAAACGGGCAAGCAAGCATACCCCAAAATCTGAACCTTCCTTTCTATTATCTGGTTATCTCTTTCTCTCAGTGCCCAACGGGTGTTTAGTCCTCCCACAGCTGTTTACCCAGGTGACGCAAGTGCCAAAGCCTAATCCAGAGGATCTGGGTGATAAAACAGGTGACCACCTCTGATTTCCTTTGCCAAAGTACCTGACTGCTTGCCTAATAGTTCCCAAGCTTGATCCTGGAATACCCTTGCTTTGCACAGATCTCTGTCTTACCTGTTCCTAATAAGTATACTTCAGCAGTTTGTCAGTTACCTGATTAGTTGAATCAGGTTTACTCTCCAAAAAATGAATAGATGCACTAGAACATGATGCCAGTAAGAAAAATGGACAAAGGGACCCTATGTTACGGTAAATGTGTCCAACTTACCTTTGAAACCTCGATTTCTTCCACCTGGTTTCTGCTCATTATGCTCTTGACCAATGCTTCCACGTTGGCATTAAATTTCATGAAAAGTACATAGGAAAAGTACCCTGTCAGGAGGGCAATGCTCTCCAAATATGTGATGTAATTATCCAGGAAAAAGACGATGAGCATGATGAGGTCCATGATGTAGAAGGACACATCTCGGAAGAGTGGCCACCAGGTAAGGTTCAGGATCTCACGAGAGAACAAGGCGCACATCCCGATGACAAAAAGGATGTTGAAGACAGCAGAGCCCACGATAGTGCCAATGCCAACATTGCTGTGGGAGATGAACACACCAATCACAGAGGTGAAAAGCTCAGGGGCAGAGCCTCCAGCAGCCATGAATGTGGCACCTGCCACATCATCAGAAATCTGGAGCTTCTCAGTGATGACAGTGAGGGCTGGGACAAAGAACTCGTCACAGACAATTGCAAGAGCAATGAACATGTACAGCATGCCAAACATGTGCAGAACCACAGCTCCCTGACGCCTCTCTTCCAGACTGAACAGGTCCTCAGGGTATTCTCCTTGGCCTTCCATTCCAGATGCCATTGCGATAGGTATGTCCAATGAAATGTTACTTTGTCCATCTGTGGAACGCAGAGTTCGGTGGGACAGCGGATCTCCTGGTCCTCCAAGCATAACCTTGGCTGTTTCTTTGAAGGCACTCCATGCCAGGAGCAGAGAGAGGGCGCAGAGGCTGAGAACAAAACCCAAAATCCGTGAAGGGCGCATCTTCCTCCTGACATGCTGCCTATGTGGCCGCTTGCTACTCTGAAATGTGAAACCGAGCTCCGGCCCCAGCTCTACGCAGGAGAACTTGGGAACCATGGTTGATGAGCGGCGGTCCAGTACACTGTCTCTGAACTAAGGAGTGCCAAACATGGTGCTGCTCACAGTTAAACCTGATCGAAAGGGAGGACTCCCCAATTCCAAACAGGGTCAAGATCCTCTAAGGGTTTCCTCATAATAATACCTGAAAAAATGGAAAAAGCAGAAAGGGGATTAGATCAGGACCAAAATCTTCTTTAGTAACTTTGAAACCTTTGAGTCAACCTTGAGGATGTTACTTATTGCAAAGGTATCTCTCTTCATGCTTATTTCACTTGTTGTGAATTTGTGAAAATCAGGTGAGCTGACTCAAAGGCACAAATGAGAATTTCAGTCACCTAATTTTTACCTATTACCTTTGAGTGTCCATGTGATGGAGGGCCTTGTGGATGACCTTTGCCTAATTTCCAATTAATTTGGTTATCAATGTACTGACCTTTCAGACCTCAATTTTTCACACAAGTTTTCACAATTTTTCACATACTATGACCACATCACCTAAAGTACCAAATATGGGACTTAAGATTAATAATATATCCATGCCTACAACTCCTTCCTATGGTTATCCAGCAATTGTCCTGCAGGTTTCTTCAAACATCTGACTAAAACGATCCATTTGTAGTGGAAACTGTAAAACTGTGATTGTGACCACTGCTGTATGTGTATTTCTTGGACACAGAGAGAGATCAGCACTGTGCTGTTGAACAGTGGAACTGTGATCTTTAAATTGATGGAGCTCCATCAAATACATTTCGGATGAGCTTGATTTGTGTTTGTGATCCAGAACTAACCAATGTAATGCTCATAGGTAAATGCAAACAAATGCTCACAGAAACACCTAATACTCTGCTTTAACAGGTATCCACTGATCTTTAGCTATGCATTCTGTTAAAAATAAATAATGCAAATGAAAAAAATAATAAAAAGTGCAGAAAATGGATGCGAATACAGTGTAAATTGCAACAGGAGTAGAGCAAAGGGCAAATTCTGAGGACGGTGAGCAGAGCACAGCGTCCATCTGCTGAGATAATGATTTAATCCGATCAATAAGCTGCTGATATCCTGACTTTCTCTCTCCAGCTTCCTGAATCTAATTTACTACATTTTATTTCACTCTACTTTAGAAAGACTCTAGGAATATCTCTACCAAGTTCAATTTACATTACACTCTGCTTAATATACACCTCTGATATAATACCATCAAACAAACATGTATTGAACAATGCTTCAGAGTCCATTTAAAAACTGGGGGAAACAAAACAAAACAAACAATTGCAGATAAAACTGAAAAAATTTATCTGCACAAACACAAACATCACCTTTCTTTTTTAACAAATCCTGTTGAAGTTTCTGGACAACATCTAAGAGTGCAAGGTAGTACTTAATTATAATAAGCTTATTACCCCTTAGAAACCTCAATTAATTTCGTAATTTGCTCTATATTGTATATAGCTTGCAATATACTTTGCATGGTATCACTTAGTTTCATGGTTATTTACATTTATTTTGGCAGATTCAGAGCAGATTCAGTTTTAATTTTTTTTGAAATGGTTTCCTTTTTTTTGGAAATGTTTTTCACTTATAATAATAAAAAAATAACAATTAAAAAAGTATAAACATTGCTCTTCAATGCATTACACAATCCAATAACATCCAATGAAATAGTAATCTGATTATTATATATCCTCTTTTACATACAAACACAAAAGTTTGAACTTTTTTCCACCTTCCTTAACAGTTCTTCAGTATTCTACTTACCACAAAAGGTTTCATTATTAAAAGGTGTCTTAAATAATTCAACACTAAGTAAAGAGAGGTCTCTACACCATGGCTGACGTTGATTACATTCCAGAACCATTTTTTTTAAACATATTAACCAACAAACAAACCGAATAAAAAAAACTATATAGTTTTACCTCCATATCTGTGGTTAGTTTTTGCAGAGTGAGAGAGGGAGAGGCTTCAGAGGTAGGAAATCAGTACAAAGCTCAGAGAGCATGGATCAGCAGTGAGTCTCAGAACAGCATCTGATCACAATCACAGCTAAATCCCTCTCTCTTGCTCTCTTGCGCTCTCTCTCTCTCTCTCTCTCTCTCGTCCTTAACCAACCTGCTCTTTCCTGTCCTTCACCAGGCAAGGTGAGGTCAGAACAGGGCTCAGTTATAAAAAAGGACCAGAGAAATCACAAACATCTGATTTATGAGTTTATGATCAATTCTGTCAAATCTGGATGATATCTGGATACATTCTGTCAAATGTCTTTATGTCTTTAAAGTCTTGAGTTTTCCTCTTTTAGCAAAATACCTGAACATTTTTAAATATAAATGATTGGATAGATTGGTAGATGAATAGAGACGTGGTTTGTGAAATAATCAAATATTTAGATGAATATGGAATCTGGAATATATGGTTTGAAAGTATAGCTCCATGGATAAGAGAACTGAGTGATAAATGTTGAGAACCGTGGAAACATTTGCTTGTAATAATGTTTGAATGGATGAATTGATCATCTGAAAGGAGATATAGATGGCTGGTTGATGGATGGATGAATAAACATTTGGCTGATAAATATTGAGGGAAGGATGGTGGAAGATACCTGTTGTTGGATGTATAATCTGAAGGATATGTTGTTATTTGGTTGGATAGATGGATGTATAGATGCTAAATATTGAGGGAAGGACAGTGGAAGGTAGATGCTTGATTGATTGTTTAATGATAGAATGTATATGTAGTTGAGTCGATGAAAATATGTCTGAATGATGGATGGTGGGTGGGTGGATGAATAGACAGTTGGCTGCTGGAGGATGGAGATGGATGCCTGAATTGATGATTAGCCATTAACCAATAGGATAAAAGGTTGCTAGAATTGACAGATTGCTGGATGCAGGATGGTGTCATAGATGGATGACAGATAGACAAGAATGTTTATAGCTGAATAATAAAGCAGTATTTGCTGACTCTTATTACCTTGGTTTATATATGATATGGAATGATTCATTGACCGAATGGTATTATATTGTCTGTTGTAGTTTCTGAGGGTGGGGTACATTGCCCTTCACCCCTATTTTGGCCTCAGGAAGTGTCATTTCCATGGTTTTGTTGGAAATAAAGCTGTGAATGAATGGTGGCTGGGTCTGGTTGAGAGCTGGATCTAATCCTGTGCTCTGCAGCTATAGATTACTGCATCTTTGTGAGGAGGAGCAGATTAGGTCTGTAAGTGCCAAAGCTCCTGCCTGGGCTTTAAATAGAGCTACAGCACACATACACACACACACACACAAACACAGCTGAGGACATTTCAGCTTAGCCACATACTAATTCCAACATCAATCATCTTCCACTGTCTTGAAGCAGTGGAAGCAGGAGTTAGGAGTTTGGTCCATTGTTTCTGCACCTAGACAATGAACAACATGGAAACATAGTAATGTAGCACTTAGTACGGAAAATGCATATGTTGGTTTCTTTTAACATCAAACTTGTAAGGTGGATTTTGATTCTGACTACATCTAAAATGCATAAACAAATGCCTGAAACAAAGAAAGGAAATGGCATAAGTTCCTTATGATCCTTTGGACACTTGTTTTGAAATTTCTTGGAAATTTTCTTATACTGTCTGACAAACAAATTGTAGAAATCAAATGATACTTTTTATGTGTAAAGATAAATGTAAAATAGTACAATATTAGCTTGAAAGAATAAGTTTATTGGGGAAAACTGTACAAATCTGTAGCCTGGATACAAGATGAGATACTATTGGGCATGGAGGCAAACGTTCCATATGGCATGCTCCTGAATATTTGAGCAAAGATGTTTCAGCTGGGTCTGTATATCCTGCACATTCATAGGTTCCAGGAGCTGGCATTCCAGCTGATCCCATAAAAAACATTTTATTAGGGATAAATCTGGAGACTGAGGCCAAGAAAGTGTTGCAATCTGGGAGAAACATTCCTGGGAAACCTTGGCAGTGTGTGAGTGAGCATTATCCTGCTGAAAAATACCAGTTTGAAGGCCTGCCATGAGAGACAACTCAGGAGGATGTGCCTTAAATGTAATGAAAAACAAATTTCAAAGTTCTCCATTAAATAACCAGTTTCCTGAAGAACGTTTATGAAAATAGTGTTTTTTTGTAAATCATACAGTTTGTATTAGACATGTGGTTAAGGTGATTTAGAATCCATATGGATGACTGGAGAAGGAGTTCCCAACCTTTCATTCATTCATTCATTCATTCATTCATTCATTCATCTGTAACCGCTTATCCAGTTCAGGGTCACGGTGGGTCCAGAGCCAACCTGGAGGGGGCGCCAATCCTTCACAGGGCGACACACACTCACATAATCACTCACACCTATGGACACTTTTGAGTCACCAATCCACCTACCAACAGGTGTTTTTGGACTGTGGGAGGAAACCGGAGCACCCGGAGGAAACCCATGCGGACATGGGGAGAACACACCACACTCCTCACAGACAGCCAGTTCCCAACCTATATTGTCCAAAATCAAGGCAATGATCACAACACTTACAAGTGCCTAATGGTAATATACTAAAATACACAAAAATAATTATGTACAATAAGACTGACAAAATCCAATTTAAAACAAGAATCCAGTTTTCATCTAAAACACATCAATAGGTTTCCTCTCCTATTAGGAAATCTTCTCTCCAGCCTGTTTGTTGTTGTACTGTTGGATTTATAATAGCACAAACTGTGATTTTGGGGAAGAAAAAGAAAAAAAAAAAATATATATATATATAGTCTACAGTGATAGTTGCGATTGTCCAATATTTCACACAATACAGTCTAAATAAGACTTTTCTATCCCAAAGATCACTCTAAGTAGGCTACTATGTGGAGAGAAAAAGAACAAAAGAACAAAAATAATAAATAAATAAAAATAATAAAATATCCATCCATCCACCCCATTAATAACAGTTGACTAGTTGTGTAGGACATTGTGCAGCCATAGTTTGAATTAGTCTATTCACCGGTTCTTCCTAGCCTACTGAACATCTTATCTGCTTGGGTACCCTTAGAAAAAACTTATTTGAATATTTGAAGGCGAGGCTTCTAATAGAGGGACTGTAGATACCACGTTTTCACCGCTGCTCTTAGCACTAACTTCAGCATGCTCAGAGTCATCATGGTGTGACAAAGACTGAGGTTGATCCTGAGAGATCTTTGCAAACCAAGAAGCTTTTTCAGCTGAATCAACCCGGTGGTCAACTTGATCACTCTCTAGCTGTGTTCCTCCCCCTTCTCCAAAATCAAGGTTTCCCCTCTCTTTCTCCTTATACAAATTTCCCATGTCTCCAATTAGTCTCGCCTCTGGAATCTCCTGCAAATCAGTGACCCATTGACTTGTCCTGTGATCACACACATCAGTCTGATCATCATATATGGACAGGTTATGACTGACAGAATCAGTAACATAAGAGTCACTGGTAGGAAATTTACTGGCATTAGTAAATTTTGATGAACAGTTTTTATTTGTCCTGTGTTAAGCTTATAAATCCTATAAACATTCAGTGAGTTGTTCTTATTACTACTACATAAACCATACTCTCCCACCGATCAGCCAATGGTACGGTGTGGTGTGTGATTTGTTTACTCCTGCCAGCTGTAGTAACTACGCAATGAGAGAGCTTTCAAAATTTGCACCCCTGTCTGAATGTAAACGTGTTGGGAAAGCCTATATGCAAAAGAAATTATTCCACAACAGACAGGCAACTGTCTTTGCAGACTGGTTTGGGCAGGGTAATGCACACACAAGATTTGTGAAGTGATCAGTTATCACAAGTACATCAATAGACTTATTATTCATATCCTCTGCACACCAAAAGTCGACACACACCAACTCCAATGGAGCAGATGTTGTTACAGAAACAAGCGGTGCCCTAGCTTCTGGTTCTGGTGTTTTCCCCAGAATACACCTCTTACAATGAGAAACATACTCTTTAACATCTTCCTCGATGGAAGCCCAATAAAACCTTTGTCTTCCAAGCCACAATGTACGCTGTTGCCCTTGATGACCAGCCTCATCACGTATCCCCTTCATGACATGATTTCTCAGAGCTGTAGGAAAAACATATTGAAACATGTTCTTTTTAGATGCTGGGTGTTTTGACAAACGATACAATATACCCATATGCGCATTGCAAGTTTTCCCCACTGTCTCAAAGTATGCATGGTTTCCTTAGACTCATGGATCCTTTCTCTCCTGGAAGGCAGCCTCCCTCGCTCCACAAAAAAACATCACTCTACTAATGACATGGTCTTGACACTGCTTATCAAGTAATTCCTAATGTGAAAAGACAATTCCTCATGTGAAAAGAAGTGTGCTTGTCCCCACTGCAGTTTGTCCCCACCAGGTTAGATGCTTGACTGACCATTGCATCACATGCCGAGGCCTCAAAAATCTATTTTTCTCCAGGAAGCTCACAGGATAATCGGAAAATGTTTTGAACATCATCCACATTCAGTGACCCTGCTTCATAGCGCAGCACATCATAAGGAGTTCTAGTCAGTCTGTTCATGATTCGTGATTCAACAAATGGCTCTCTACTCAGTGCATCTGCAACAACATTCCTAACTCCAGAAATGTATTGAATGTTAAAGGGGGCTAACTTTGCTACCAACCTTTGCTCACAAGCATCGAGTTTCGGCTTTGTCAATATATACTTGAGCAGATTATTATCTATCCAGACTGTAAATCTGTGTCCATGTAACCAATGACTGAATTTGTCATGTATGGCCCACTTCATGGCCAAAAACTCAAGCCTGTGTGCTGGATACTTTGACTGTGCATGATTATGAGATTTGCTGGCAAAAGCTATAGGCCTTGCAATGTCACAACTATCCTGAAGCTGCGAAAGTACAGCCCCAAGGTCGCTGGAAGAGGCATCAACCAAAAGTAAAAACGGCTTTGAAAAATCTTAATGAGCCAACAAGACTTGATTAAGTAAGGCTTCCTTCAGATTTAATAGAGCTTGCTTACACTCAATGGTCCAGTCAGCTGGAGTTAGTTTACGGGTTTGGGTAGATTTCTTGGCACCCTTGCCTTTCCGAGGCTTTTTCTGACCACCCAACAGCTGAAATAATGGTCTTGCTAATATGGAACAGTGCTCAATAAAATGTTGATAATACACAACCATTCCCAAAAACGATCTTATCTTTCTTGCCGAAGGAGTGACGCCATCATTCTCCATAAGCTGCTGTTCTGTCACATTCACAATCGCCTCCACTATGACTGGATCAGTGCTCACACCATCTTCAGACACTATGTGCATATTTAAAATTTAACTGACTTCCTTAGAAACTTGCACTTAGATGGAGATAGATTCAAATTGTGTTCCCTGAGACGCTAAAACATCATCTCAAGTCTCTGCAAACTTTCTTCTTCTGACTTTCCAAAAACCAGCAAAAAAAATTTTCAGTACTTCACAGGCTGTCCAAGAACGTCCTTAAACACTATAGCAAGATCTTTGTCCGGACAGATTTGAATGAACATAACTGCTAGTTCCAAACTCTTATTAAACATAGCCCTCCCTTCACTTTAAGACATTGCTCAGCCACTTCTGCGGCTTGATTTAATCTTACCTAATAATCTAATGGGTTTTCATTAGCATGTGGTTTTACAGCATAAAATCAGCTAGAGGTAACCCTGAGCTAATAGATTCACTGAAATGTTGCCTCAAAATTGCAAAAACTGCATTTGCATCAGTAACACCCGAGTTATTTCCCATCAAGACCTTTGTTATGTCTCTTGCACGACCCATGAGCCTATTCAGTATTTCTGCCATGTACTCTGATTCAGGGCAATCATGTTTGTTGAGGTAAGCTTGCATTAATTCTTCCCATTCAAATATGGTGCACCTATCTATGCCATCACCACGGAAATATGGTGGTGCAGATACCTGACTTGAGCACCAAATTTAGCTTGGATGCATCAATAACAGTAGCACTCAGCTGATCAGCGCTAGGAGCTGGTGTGCCCGGCTCATAATGAGTTCTTAAGACTGGATCAATTTCTGATCTACTTGACAGACTTGCTCGAATGGATGCACCAATCTCAGAACCTATCTGTTGGATTAGGTCATTAATATGATTGTTAGACAAACTCTGATCAGATAAATATTGATCATGTGCATTTTCTGAGCTAAAGATAAAGATTTCTCAGATAAATCAAGTAATTTCCCCCTTCCTCTACTTGTGAGCTCAGGGCTACTGAATATGACATTTTTCTCAGTGCATGCCATAGAAAATAATCCTCACACTGCACATATGCACATGTAAGTTTGCGATTGTGCAAGTTTTATACAAGTGTGCGAATGTGTTATGCACCATATATACAGCTACAAATGGAGCAAAACTGTGAGCGTATTGATGGAGATGGAGATTGAGCATGGGAAAAACATATTCATAGGTCAGGCATGGGACATTAAGTCAGGCATGGGATTTTCCTCACACACAAACAATATAGAGACATGTGGCTGTGAGAAACAAAGAATATAGAGACATATGACTGACATATGACTGTCACAAACAAATAATATAGAAACATGTGCTTGTGTTAAAAAAAGAGTCTTATGTATAGAAAGACACTTGAATTGATGACTCGGGCATGAACTCTGTCGTGAAGAGAATGGTGTGTGGAATAATATGAGACAGCCTGGTAGCATTTTGTTTACTTAGTAAACAACCTTGTTAAAAATAGGAGGGGCGAGATGATCTCACCCCAAAAGTTACGTATATAAACTGTGCTACTGAGATGCTCCCCAATACTTTGAAATAAAAACTGGACCTGCTGGATTTTCCAAGAGGTTGTCTTCACATATTTCTTTAAATCAAATCAAATCAAATTTATTTATATAGCGCTTTTCACAACTGATGTTGTCACAAAGCAGCTTCACAGAATTCCAGTAAGACAAAGATTTGACATGAAATGTAAAAACAAATGTAAAACCCTCAAGTGAGCAAGCCAGAGGCGACAGTGGCAAGGAAAAACTCCCCCAGCTGAGGAATAAAACTTGGGAGGAACCAAGGCTCACAAGGGGTGACCCATCCTCCTCTGGTCAATCTACTGGTGATGATAGTTAGTAGTCCATGAGAACTTTAGACTAGCTATGAGATCAAAGAGTCATGGAAACGACAGTATGATATTTTTGTACTTGTGTGTGTAGAACTGGATTTGTGCAGCTGCAGTGAAGAGTTTGTGAAGGTGTAACTGTTAAGCTGTACTTGTGGGAGAGGAAAAAAATCTACAGGTTTGCAACTCCTGAAGTGATTTTCTCTGTGACTTCAAATTTACTGATACATGTGTGACTATTTTCTACAACTACAAATCTCACTGTCACAGGTGCTCAGGGGTTTTGCACCAAATATACCTCCATTCTGGTGCCTCCTCCAGGGTGTATTCCTGCCTTGCACCCAATGATTCCAGGTAGGCTCTGGACCCACCGCGACCCTGAACTGGATAAGTGGTTACAGATAATGAATGAATGAATGATACCAGATTTATATGCTCTAAAATCGATTTGCAAATCAATACATCGATACTTTTGATACTCCAGTCATTTAAAAGGAACTAAACTATTGAAATCTTGTCTAAATGATATGCAGTTGGTGGGAACTATTTTCTAGTAATGTGTAATGTGTAAGCACATCAGCACAATGCTCAGCCAGTCAGTCACATAGTCTGCTTTTTCAGCTCCACAAACAGCCAATATGTGGTTTGTGAGATATGTGGAGAAACGGTAAGGAGTTGTTGCAACACAACAAACCTTGTAAAACAACTCAATGTAAACCACAACACAGATTACAAGGCTTTTATGATGCAGTGGACAGAAGGGGAGAGCACAGTGTCATGTGCTTCTGCTAGGGCAAGACAGACGTCTCTGGCTGAATCCTTCACTGCTGCAGGCAGGCACTATCCAGGTACAGAGGGAGAAAATGTGGAGCTTTAAGCATCACTAAGCACTGTTGCTGTTGGGGTTGTTCAAATTTATAAATATGGTTAAGAAATAAATACATTTTTTGTTTAGAATTACCAGACACAAAGTTGCACAAAGTATTGGTACTGGATCGGTATTGTACATCACTAATCAATGATAAAAATGGCCGCTTTGACCAATTGAGTGACTTTGGAAAATGGGGGTCTGAACTTGGGGTACTTTCAAAATGAATATGTCTTTTATAAAACTTTTCCAAATGGGCTTGCCTGAAGTTCATATGGACTTTTTACTGAAGTTCAAGTCCAAATGTGTCAGTCTCAAATGAGTTGTCTCATGGAAACTATAAAATTAAAACAATAAACACTTCTCTGCACTCCATGCATTGACTGAATGTGGTACTGATGTGCTAGACAGTCAGATCACAGAGACTAGAGGAGTTCACAAACAGTGGCAAAAAGCCACATCGTTTAGCTCACCATGTCAAGCTCAGGATAAATTAACATTTGTCACTCAAAATGAGTGAGAAGTTTGAGCACTTTAATAAATAAATAAAACATATAAAACAAACATATAATGAATCAGAAATCAACAGAAAGCAGATGCATAATGACTGGACTTATAAAAAGAATATTGAATGTTTTCACAGCTTGACAGAAAATGCTGTGTTATGCTGGTAAATTACATTCTGTAATTTGTTCTGTAATTGATCTTTTGTTATCGGTTAAATGAACACATTACTGTTCATTTACATTTGAAGTACAATTATTTAACAGTATTTTACAGTTATTCTAAAATACAGTAAGATGCTGTTGTAAATACACAGTAAATTTACAGGAATTTGTTAGGCTTCTAGGATCATATCAGGTGTACACATAATTTTAAAATATTTTTGTATAACATATAACTGTAATTCAAAATTGTGATAAATTGGTTCTGTTCTAGGAGATAAAATTGTATGCAAAAATACATGTGAGTTTTGGTAATTTTGAATTACAACTATGTAAAAACTCTTGAAATCTTATTATACACTTAGCAATACCTAGGATTCTGTATTTCCAGAGTCATGTGTTCCTAAGCTTTTTTAGGTTCTGTGGTCCAATATTTCCTATGACCTACATTCATGGCCAAATATGTTGGTACCCCTGAAATTTGTATTTCTCTCAGAACGTTATTGAAATTACACATTTTGTTATACACATGTTTATTTCCTTTATGTGCATTGGAATAACACAAAAAAAACAACAAAATTATTAGCATCCTCAACTTAATATTTGGTTGCACAACTTTTCGAGAAAATAACTGAAATCAATCACTTCCTATAATCATCAACAACTTCTTAGAACTCTCAACTGGAATTTTGTACCACTTTTCTTTTAGGTTTTTGCAAACTGTTCCAGGTCTCTCATATTTAAAGGGTGCCTTCTCGCAACAGTAATTTTAAGATCTTTATACAGGTGTTCAATGGGATTTAGATTCAGACTCATTGCTGGCTACTTCAGAACTCTCCAGCGCTTTGTTTCCTTCCATTTCTGGGTTTTGTATTAAATATATTTGGGGTCATTGTCCTGCTGTATGACCTAGGATGCAAACCTAGCTTTCCCTACATTGCGACCCAAAATTGTGTGTGCTTTACCAAAAAGCTCTTTCTTGGTCTCGTCTGTCCACAAGACGTTTTCCCAGAAGGATATAGGCTTACTCATGTTTGTTCACACTGACACTGATGCACCCTTAGCCTGTAGGACAGCTTGAATTTCTTTGGAACTTGATTGGGGACTATCCTGTGTTGCAAACTTTCATCAGTTTTTCTTTTCTGTCCATATCCAGGGAGATCGTTACAGTGCCATGGGTTGTAAAAGTCTTGAATAACCTTGATATTGTTGATATTTTTCAACAATTTTGGTTCTCAAGTCCTCATTTCTCTTCACCTCTTTCTGTTCTCCATGCTTAGTGTGGCACACAGACACACAATGCAAAGACTTCTCTCCTTTTTATCTATTTTCAGGTGTGATATTTATATTGCCCACACCTGTTACTTGCCACAGGGAAGTTTAAATGAGCACCACATGCTTGAAACAAAGTTATTTACCCACAGTTTTGAAAAGGAACCAATCATTTTGTCTGGCCCATTTTTGGAGTTTTGCACAACATTCTTATTCTTAATTGTAGGGCAGTATGATGAATGTGCATACATTTCTAATAAGACAATTGAATTTTTGAGACCTAATCTACAGAAACCTCTGTAGAAACTCTTGGCCACTGTTTTCAACCCCTTTTCCCAGGATCAGGAATCCAGATAACATTTTGGTGCCTAAAAGTCTGCATAAGGAATCATAAAACTGACACTACAGGCCACTCCAGGCCCTGTTTATGACACGAGGTCTCTAAATGTGTCAAGAAAAGGATTTGGCCTGAGCCACAAAGACAGAGACTCTATAAATGATTAAATTTCTCCCATCCGTGTAATAGCAGGACTGTTAAAACTAAAGGATCAAACTACTTAATTCCCAAAAATGAGAATTTTCACAAGTTTCTCTCTTTCACAAATATTAATGCTATAAAATTTAATTCCAATTAAACAATCAGAAATTGAATTATAATCTTGAGTTTAAAATTACCTTTTGTATGAACTTATTCAGGAACCAAAGTTGTCACATATATATATTTGTTATTTGGTTAAGAATTATGTAAAACAAGGTTTTGTCCAAATGATATTAATTTTTGTTAACATATAATATTTTATATTTCATCTTAATGAATTTCTCTCTTAAATGTAATCAACTCACTCTATCCTGAGAAAAAAATAATATTCTCACATGAGGACTCGTGTAATAAGATGGCATTAGGAATATTGTTTGATAATAAATGCATGAGCATGATTCAGAAAGCTTGGACACTCATTCAACAGAAAGAGATTGCAGGAGTCTTTCTCCCAAAGTCTGTGTCTTTTCAAATGTTGTAAATTATATGTGATGTTACTACTTAAAGGAGGGTTTAGTCTAAAAGAACATCCTATCAGAGGCAAGAAATGCTCCAGTCCTCAATCAGGCCTTCAAGGCTGATTTCCCGAAACCTAGTTTAAATCGCAAAAAGCGCAAAATCTCTTACAGACTCTCTTCTCTCCAGACTATCTATGGCTCTCTCTTAGGCTCGCCCTCGCTCGCTCTCCACCTCTTCAATATTTCAGCCCAGGCAGAACAAACCCAGAACAAAGAAAGAAAATGTAGAGAAAGAAGGAAAGAGGAGGGGTGGAATGAAGGAGAAATTTAAATTCACCCAAGGGTGAATCTGCTTCCAGTCAGGAAGCTCAGCTAAGAGAGCCCAGAAATCCCAACAGAAATGTTATCTTTATTTCTATTAGTAATGTTGGAAAGCTATAGTTCAAATTCAGCAAATCTTGATTCTATGCCCAGGGCATGAAAGGGAGCTCAGGCTTCTGACCCTCAAAGTGGTAGGGCAAGAGCTTCAGGATCAGTGATGAAGGAGAAGGCCACATGCTTCTTCAGAATGATCACTTTTTGAGGTGGCGTCTGAGCAAAGGCCCTGGAAAGACATGCATGGACGTGACTCTCACAAGGAGGAAGATCAGCGATGAAGGAGAATCCCTACATGCACCCTCAGAATGCCACCAGCTCCAACGCAGGGGTTGCTGTGTCCAAGGCTGTGTCTTTGACCAAAAGCCCAAATGGAAAAAGAGGTGCAATGCTACAAGGCCCGTGTCTATGAGAAGCTCCAGAAAACCCAGCGTCTTTGAAGTATTCTGCTGGCATTGTCTCCAAGCCTCTCAAGTGACATGTGAGCTCATTGGTTAAATTCTTTCATAACTATGAAAACTGGTGCGGAACACTTTGCTGGGATAAACTATAGCCCTTTTAGGATTTAGGGTAATTATAACAGAGAATTTCCCTCATATATTAATCTCTCTCATGTATAGCTTTAATTTATTTCATTATATGAATGTATAATCAATATTTGCTATTTGATATTACATTTAATAAACCAGTTGAATGATAAAACCAGTCCTTGGTTATTTGTTTGTGTGTGCACCTTTCTTGTACGGCATTATTACTTTTGGGTAAGATTAAATTTCGAGTCTAAGAACCTACAGTGGGTAAATAAGCATTATAATTATTTAATAACAATTACTTTTAGCTAATTCTGCTATATTATATGTAAAGTCGGCCAACACAATGGCCTATTTGTCCAAGCTGCACTGGACAGGAAAAGACACTACATATTACTTAATGGTTCCCAACCCTGGGGCTTAGCAAAATGGATTAAATAATTAAATATTAATTTAATAATAATTAATTATCACTGACTCCTCTACACAATTTTGGCTTTTTTTTCTCTGTTTTTTTTTTTGTGTTGTTCCAATTCACATAAAGGAAATAAACATATGTATAACAAAACATGTGTAATTGCAATTATTTTCTGGGAGAAATACTTAATTTTCTGGAAAAAATTCAGGTGTTCCATGACTGTATGTTCATCCTGTAGCTGCACAAAGAACAATATGTTACACACGCACGCACACAGTTATAAATAATGAGCTCATTGTGTATAAAGGTATGAATGGGGTTTGGATACAGCTGCAGTGTTTTGGGGTCCTGGGTGGGATCCTCTCCTCGGGTCACTGTCCCCCCCCCAGGAGTGACTGTGTGAAATTGTCCACAGGTGTATTTGTGTGTGTGTGTGTGTGTGTGTGTGTGTGTGTGTGTGTGTGTGTGTGAGGGAGACTGGGTGAGTGTGTGAAACCCCATGTGTGAGTGTGTGAAACTGTCCACAGGTGCGAGTGTTGGTGGGGAAAAACCAAAGAGAGAGAGAGAGGGGGGGACATAACTGAACATAAGTGAAGGGAGACAGGGCTAGTACAGAGACAGAGAGAAGGGTAAAGAAGGAGAGGTGTTCTAGTGGAAAGAAAGAGAGGGGGGGGGTGGTAGAGAGACAGAAAATGAGTTAAGGAGAGAGATATATATATAAAGAAAGAGAGGAAGAGAGAGAGAGAGGGAGGTAAAGAGAGAAGAGTGTATGTCATGCTGTGCCTAGGAGATTAATCCTATTTTAATCGTGCTGGGATTAAGAATACACAGCGGCTCCTAATCCACCCAGATTACCCATGCTGCTTCCACAAGGTTGGGGGTGGGGGAGTGTTAGGGCTGGGGAGAGGGTGAGCATTGTGTAATGAAGTGCATATAAGGTGATTTACTTACTAAGGTTTCATTCCTCTAGATCCAAGGTGCACACTGTCTTGAAACGCAGATAATGTCACATCTGCTGCCAATAATCCTCCACACCAACAGAGGTCGCTCTCACCAGAATAGAAGACAGAATGGCCCGCCAAGAACAAAGCATGGATGACTTACTGCGTCTCATGTAAGAAGTTTTACTTCGCACGGCTCCTTCCCTCCCTGAATCTCAGAAACAACCAGCAGCAGAAAATCAAACTTCTACAGCTGAGAATCAACCCTTAACCATATCCCCACCAGTTAACATCGCTCTACCAGAAAGGTATGATGAAGGTATGAACACCATCCAGAAGAATTTCATTCTGAAATGGACAGAATTCATTTTATAATTTCTCTGCTTACTGGGAGGGCCAAGGATTGGACTACAGCTTTATGGTCACAGAATAGTGGCATACTCAAATCTGAGACCCAGTTTCACTCTCCGTTTAAAGAGGTTTTTGATCATCCCAAGGCTGGTTGTGATGTGAGTACCCAGCTATGTGATATAAACCAGTGAAATTGCTCTGCTGCTGAATATGCTTTAGAATTTAAAACTTTAGCCACATGGAGTGGTTGGAATGAACCAGCACTTCTGATTATTTTTCGGATAGGTTTAAGGCCAGAATTGCAGGCGGAAATGGCTGTTCGTGGAAATGCTATCAATCTAGTAGAGCGTATCGAGTGTATTCGATCTGCAATTGCCTTGGATAATTTACTGGAGAAGAAACATAGAGTGACTTCATACAGATCTGTGGGTTTAACTCCTCAACATACGGCTACTGATCAAGAACCCATGGAATTGGGGAGAGCCCAGTTATCTGAAAATGAAAGGCAAAGATGATATAGAGTGCGTCTCTGTCTTTATTTTGGGGGATGTTGGAGGTGAGTTCTCTAATGCAAACTGACATCAATAACAGTTGTATGACAATAAAGGTACAGTTGACTTGGGGTTCAGAGTCTATTTTTGTTTCAGCATTGATTGACTCTGGAGCTGCCGGTAACTTCATTGATAGATGCATGGCTGAGAGGACAAGGATTCCCCTGACCAAGATGATGCACCGCTTGTCCCTGTGTGCCATGGATGGGAGTCCTCTTGGAGATGAGTCAGTGACTGAATGCACAGCTGAACTGACTTCTGCACGATTAGTCCATTTAATTTTTTGTCATTAAAGCACCTAAACATGCTATCATACTTGGGTTTCCATGGCTGAGTAAACACCAACCCACCATTACATGGAGTAGTTGTGACATTAACAAATGGGGAAAGAACTGCTTTGATTCATGTCTGAGTATTCTTCTAAGATCCACTGAGGGAGAGAGTCCAGAATGCCCAGTGTTGGAAAATATTCCTTCTTGTTATGATGAATTCTCTGAAGTGTTCTCTAAAAAGGCAGCTAGTCAATTGCCACCCCACAGACCATGGGACTGTGCAATTGATATTCTGCCAGGGTCTACGCCTCCCAGAAGTAGGATTTATCCTTTATCTAAGCCTGAATCAGAGGCCCTAGAGACTTACATAGATAAAGCCTTAAAATTAGGATATATTCGTCCATCTACCTCTCCAGCCGCAGCGAGCTTCTTCTTTGTGGAGAAAAACGATGGAGGACTATGTCCTTATATTGATTATCAGGGGCTTAACGCTATAACTGTCAAGTATAAATACCCTTTACCTATAGTACCAGCTGCTCTGGAACAATTGAGAGGGGCCACAGTATTTACTAACTTAGACTTAAGAAGCACTTACTATCTCATTCGCATTAGAGAAGGCGATGAATGGAAAACAGCATTTATAACTGCTAGAGGTCATTATGGGTATACTGTGATGCCCTATGGTCTGGCTGTGTCACCTTCTGTGTTCCAAGCTTTCATTAATGAGTTATTCCAAGAAGCTCAGAACCATCTTGGCTTCAGAGAGGCAAAGACTTTTAAGTTATCATCATCAACCGTGCATAACATCATCAAAAGATTCAGAGAATCTGGAACAATTGCTGTGCGTAAGGGTCAAGGCCGTAAAACTCTACTGGATGCGCGTGATCTTCGGGCCCTTAAACGTCACTGCGCCTCAAACAGGAATGCCACTGTCAAGGAAATAACAGAATGGGCTCAGGAATACTTCCAGAAAGCATTGTCAGTGAACACAATCCACCGTGCCATCCGCCGTTGCCAGCTGAAACGCTACAATGCAAAGAGGAAGCCATTTGTAAGCAAGCTCCACAAGCTCAGACATTTGCACTGGGCCAGGGGTGTTTTAAAATGGAGTATGGCAAAATGGAAGACTGTTCTCTGGTCAGATGAGTCACGATTTGAAGTTCTTTATGGAACACTGGGACGCCATGTCATCCGGACCAGAGAGGACAAGGATAACCCAAGTTGTTATCAACGCTCCGTTCAGAAGCCTGCATCACTGATGGTATGTGGTTGCATGAGTGCTTGTGGCATGGGCAGCTTGCATGTCTGGAAAGGCACCATTAATGCAGAGAACTATGTTCAGGTTCTAGAACAACATATGCTCCCATCTAGACGTCATCCCTTTCAGGGAAGACCCTGCATTTTTCAACAAGATAATGCCAGACCACATTCTGCAGTAATCACAACATCATGGCTACGTAGGAGAAGGATCCGGGTACTGAAATGGCAGCCTGCAGTCCAGATCTTTCACCTACAGAGAACATTTGGCGCATCATAAAGAGGAAGGTGCGACAAAGAAGGCCCAAGACGATTGAACAGTTAGAGGCCTGTATTAGACATGAATGGGAGAGCATTCCTATTTCTAAACTTGAGAAACTGATCTCCTCTGTCCCCAGACGTCTGGTGAGTGTTGTAAGAAGAAGGGGGGATGCCACACAGTGGTAAAAAATGGCCTTGTCCCAACTTTTTTGGGATTTGTTGACGCCATGAAATTTTGAAACAACATATTTTTCCCTTAAAATGATACATTCTCTCAGGTTAACTTTTGATCTGTGATTTGTGTTCTATTCTGAATAAAATATTAGATGTTGGCACCTCCACATCCTTGCATTCAGTTTTTATTCACAATTTGTTTAGTGTCCCAACTTTTTTGGAATCCGGTTTGTAGATAAAGAAGGGGTACGGATGAATAATGATAAGGTGAATGCTGTTTTTAATTGGCCCAAACCTAGTAATGTTAAGGAATTACAGGTTTATTATGGGTTTTAGCTCTGTTGTGGCACCTCTAACATCCTTGCTATGAGGCAAACAAAGGGTCATGAATTGGAATGAGGAAGCTTCTAAAGCTTTTGACACATTAAAGACTATTCATGTCTGCTCCTATTTTAAAGCATCCTAATCCGGAGCATCCATTTGTTGTAGAGGTGGATGTTTCTGAGTCAGGTGTGGGAGCTATTGTTTCACAACGTTCTGGCTCACCTTCTAAGCGTCACCCATGTGCGTTTTTTTTTTTCAGGTAAATTGAGTAAAGCTAAACGCAATTATGATGTGGGAAATAGGGAGTTGCTGGCTATGAAGTTAGCTTTTGAGGAATGGCGCCATTGGCTCGAGGGTGCACAAAATCCTTTTCTAAGTTCTAACTGATCATCGCAATCTAGAATATCTCAAGGCAGCTAAACGTCAAAGCTGATGCCTTATCAAGACTGTTGCCTGGTACACTAGACAGAGAGAGAGCTGACACCATCCTCAAACTGAAATGCATCTTGGCACCTATCCAATGGGAATTCATGGAGGAAATCAGAAAGGAAAGAGAAGCTGAACCAACCCCACCAAACTGTCCTAGTAATCGTGAGTATGTACCCACTAATATGAGGAAACGAATACTAGAATTAATCCATTGTACTCCTAGTTCTGGACATCCAGGTACTAATAGGACCACCATTTTAGTAAAGAACAAGTTTTGGTGGAAGGGGTTAGATGGGGATGTGGCAGCCTTTGTTAGTGTGCTCAATCTAAGAATCCTAGACAACTTCCTGCAGGTCTCTTGAAACCTTTACCTTTTTGTAATAATTGACAGATTCTCTAAGGCCCGTAGGCTGGTCCCTATAAAGAAATTACCTTCAGCACTGGAAACAGCTGAGTTATTCCAAAATGTATTCATGTTTTATGGTATCCCGAAAGACATAGTTTCAGACAGTAGTCCTCCATTTATTTCTCAAGTCTGGAAAGAATTTTGTAAGTTGTTAAATATTAATGTAAGTGTAACATCTGGATATCACCCTCAATCTAATGGGCAAACAGAATGGATTAATCAGGAAATTGGTCAATTCCTGCGTTCTTGTTGTAGCAGATATCAGGTTGATTGGGCTCGGTTTATACCTTGGGTTGAATATGCTCAAAACTCTCTGGTCAATTCTTCTATGGGTCTTAAGCCCTTTCAATGTATTCTTGGCTTTCAACCTCCATTCTTTCCCTGGTCAGGAGAACCATCAATGGTACCTGCAGTTGATGAATGGATGAGGAGTGAACAAACTTGGGAAGAGGCTCATGTTCATTTACAGAGAGCTGTTAGTAGGCAGAGTCTACAGGCAAATTGGCACAGACGAGATATGCAGCGATTTCGACCTGGGCAAATGGTCTGGTTGTCCACTAGGGATCTGAGACATAAACTGCCATGCAGAAAACTGAGATATATTGGCCCATTTAACATTATTAGACAGATAACATCAGTGTCATATAGATTAAAATTGCAAAGGTCCTATCGTATCTCACCTACCTTTCATGCTTCATTATTGAAACCTGCCTCTTCCCAGGTGCAGACAGAGGTGGCAGAACCCTCTCCCCCTTTTGAAGTGGATGGATCCCCTGCGTATATAGTTCATGCTCTACTAGATTCCCAGTGCTGTACTGCATGACTGTATTATCTGGTGTACTGGGACGTTTTTGGACCAGTGGAACGTTAATGGGTCCCATCAGATGACATCTTGGCCCCCTCTTTAATCATGGATTTCCACTGTGATTACCCAGACATGCCTGCCCCTAGGCAGAGGGGCCGCCCACGTCAAAGAGTTTTTTCAGCATCAGGAGCTGCCTGTCAGAGTGGGGGGTCACATCTGCTGCCAATAATCCTCCACACCAACAGAGGTCGCTCTCACCAGAATTTTAGAACCGGTCACATATTTCCTGTGTCTGCCATTTTGTATAAAAGCCCTTTGTCTTGCAGGCTTCATTGTGAAGTCTTGTTTGGTGTTTTCACTGCAATTCTGAGCATTCTTGTACTTGAATTGCTTTTGTGTGTATTGACCCCTTGTTTGTTCTATTTGGTTACTGTTTTTTGGATTGTGTCTATTGGATTGCATGCATTGTACCTTGGACGGATCTGAAGGTTTGTTGTTGCTGCCGACTTTGTGTTATTAAACCTGCACTTGGTTCTTACTCCTGTTTGGAAGTCCCTCATTACATATAAATGGACACACAATGGTGGAGGTTTATGATTGGGATAACTTTGAAAATGTCTTTTGAAATACCTTAACAGGCTCTCTTTCTGTAATTATGCTTATACATTGTGGAACACACACACACAGACACACACACTTGTTTTCAAGCATTAGACTTCCATTAATTTGATGGATACTTATTCTATAGTTATCCATAAGTACTATTACTCTAAACCTAACCCTCAGCCTAGCCCTAAGCCTCACCCTAAATCTATAATGCTAATCTTATCATTTCTCTTCACCTTTATATGAAATTATTTCACAGGAACTGACTTGTGGTCTCCAAGGAACAGGAGTCCCCAGTCACTCACACATGTCACCCAGTCACTCACACATGTGGACAGTTCCAAATGCTCACTCAGTAGCTCACACACACACACCTGTGGACAGTTTCACACACTCACCCACTCTCTCACACCCATGGACAGTGTCACACACGCACCCACACTTTCACACACTCACACCTGTGGACAGTTTCACACACTCACCCACTCACACCTGTAGAGAGCGTCAAACACTCACCCAGTCACTCACTCACAGTTGACAGTTTCACACTCCACCTACCAATGCATGTGTTTGGACTGCACACAGATACAGGGAGAACATAATAATGTTAAAAAAGGGCGCACTGAACATAACAGTTATAAAAACATATCAAACTTTATTGTTTATAATACCTCCATCCCAATTCGAGATGGTGAATAGTTTGTAAATACAATACCGTAAAAAGACTTATTATAATAAACACAACAAACCACACAACAACATCACACACAAAAGCAGATCATTAATATTCAAGAGAAAAACCCTGTTTAGAAGTGTATCGCCTTCCAGAAATAGAGAAATCTGATGGTCCAGACTTGTGCCAGTCAAATCCCTTGTTTCTGATAGGCTGTGTGGTGCATTAGTGTCCTCTAAAGTAGCGCGCAAATGTTTGGATACACACATTGGAAGGTTTATTTCTTTTTATTTTTACACTTTTTACATTTTAGAATACATTTAATAGGTAAATTATCTGCATCTACCTATATATATATATATAATGACATAAAAAACCAAAATAATACACTAAAATATTGTAAAAACTTTGCATTTTCTCAGTAGCTACTTTAATAATAATTTAATGTAACCGTTTTTTTTAACAAACTTATATATTTGCTGGTTATCCAGTGGTTCCTAAAAATGTATATATATAATTTTTTTCACACATCATTTGGCATCCAGTCTAATCAAGATGTTAATCGGGCAACTAATGTAGAGGTTAAACTCTGGTTCAGGGACACTTATTGGTGCAATGTGCTGCCTGAGCAGGGATTTGAACCACTGTCTTCTGAGTGAAAAAATAGCAATTTAACCTCTATGCTACACAACCCCACTCCCAGCTCAGGGGAAGTCAGCTCCAGTTCTTGGAGTCATTGGTCAGAACTCAGAATACCTTTGATAAAGTAAAATAAGTAAAAGAAGCTACTGAGAAAATGTAAAAACCCAAATGCTTTAACCTTCTTGCCTGGATAATAGGTCTCCTTCAACATGTTCTGTTCATGCAGTGTGTCCTACAAGCCAGTCAGAAGGATTTAACTATATGTCTTCCTTGATTTTTTTTTTAAAAACAGTGAAAAAGCTCAGTTCGAGCAAGTGAGTTCAGACTGTTTACAGCAACTGTGAAATCCACAAGCATAAATATGCTTTCAGACACAAATACACTTGTGTGTGTTTTTTTTTTGCTGCAGCCATCACCAAATGTTGTTCTGTGAATCAATTTGCTGGTACAGAGAAATGAATGGTATTTAAGTTTAGCTTAGCTCATTAATACAGTGGTGCAACATCCTGTGCATTAGCGCACTGCTGTCAAGTGCCAGCAGGCCACTAATAATGTATTCTTAAAAATTATGCCGGCCAATTAAAATCTTACAGCGGGCAGCATTTGGCCCGGGCGCGGGACTTTGGACACCCCTGCTTTAGGACATTTAAATTTAATTTCACTCAAAATAAACAAAAGCAGGTCCTTTTAACCAGTGATGCACTAACATCTCTACATGACTTTAGCCTGTAGGACAACCAGAGGTGAGAACCTGGAGAGCTCAAAATAAGAGTTCAAATAAAACAAAAAATACAATAAAAAAAACAAGAAATTTTATTTTCAGGAAATATATAATGCGACTAATCAGAAACTTGGCTTTCTTCTTACACATTGCTGTGCTATAATATTGTCACTGTTGGTAAAAATATTATGATCCTTAACATTTAAATAAACCATTTCTATTGGTTCTCTCATTACAAAACATTCATGAATATGAAGGGTGGCTAGTGTTCTCAAATTTGCTAAAAACTAATTGTTCTGACAGCAACAGAATTACAGCATCAGGTAAAGCCAAAGCTAATTTCTTTATAACAGTACATTTGCAATGCAAATTTATCAAAGTGTCAACAATTTGACCCGCATTTAAGTTAATTCCAGTTGTGAAAATGATGAAAATGTATACATTCTGGCGGGAGGACAGCACAATAAATAAAAATCACTAAACTTCTATTAATGAACTCTTTAATTATTTAAACATGTTCAAAGTGGAGATATCCAAGAACAACATAGTTTTGAAATCTATAGTCAATAGGTCTATAGGTTTGATGTCCAATTCTCACATCAGCTAACATATGCCTGTGTGAGGTCATGCCACAATATTCTTGGGTAGTTCACTCTAGGACTCATCTCTTTTAAGCACCGCTGCTGGCTCCACAGTTCAGCTCCACAGTTTCAGAAATTTAACTTTCATTCCCATCTTGGAGCTGCATTCTGTAATTTCATGAGCAAAATAAACACACTAGCTTCTCCTTTTAAAAACGGGAGGTCAAAATGTCACGCCACGATACTTCACTAATTAAAGGAGCTAGCCGAAGTGCAAAGTCCTCTTGAATAAGCATGGGTAGAATTATAATAATTAGTGCTTTTTTTAAAATCCAAACACAATCTGACAGACATTTAGAAATGCATCGGATGCATGACCCTTGACTGCTAGTGTTGGAAACAATAGGTTAGAAAAACAGCAGTAAGTGGGCAGTGTCACTGACCCAACAAAGTCTAGCAAATTTGAATTTTATACAAATCAGGAGCAAAAAGTCTAAGCTGAATTTTTCTGTGGGATTTTTGAAAATTGTTGCTAGACATTGGGAGTAAAGTCATAAAATTTTGAGAAAAAAATCTGTTATGAGAAAGAATGGCAATATTTTGTAATATGACAGTCTTTCTCATAATTGTATGATTTTATTCTCAAAAAATTACAATAGTTTCTACAATTTTTTTATCACATTCACTTTATTTTAAAATATTACACACTTTACACACAAGTCAAAATCAAATATTTTTAAAGTGCTCCTAAGACACTGTCATAGGAGGAATTGTATGGCAAAGTTTAATATGCATTCAACAGCACTAGTCAGTAAAGTATGGTAGACTGTCGCAGCATTGGGGTGATCATCTGTGAAATGAGCTGGAGTCACTGCCGGTGTGAACACACATTAATATTAACTAAATATTATTAATCCTACACATTTTAATACACAGTGTTTGACTCTATGTATTTTCTGTTTACAAAATTACAGTCGACGTGTCTACAGTCGACTTCGTATTTACACTTCACATCTTAACATAATCAAAGTCTTTGTAGAAAGAAAAATAATAATGTTCAGAAGTCACATTCTAAAATTTTAGCAACAGCACCATCTGCAGGACTCATTTGCTTCTACTATTCTGGGGATGATTTATATTAGAACATTCCTGTGGATTTGATACTAGTTCTGAATACTCCCAAAATCCCCAAATTATTGTGAGAACACAGTTCCACTTTCTGCACAAGTCAATGCTGGTTGGCTTTATACTTGTCTGATGCACTTTTGGCCCTGAGAATGGTGACCTTAGGCTTGGTCACATTTGCTCCAGAACCATCACCAAAACAACAAATTTTGGATATAGACTACACTATTATCTAAACAAGACAGCATGCTAACTTCACTGGGAAACATCATAGTGTTTATAAAAGTCAAAGTGGTACTTTGCAAAAAGGATTTCTAAGTTTAGCCAAATAACTCAAGCCAAGTCTCAAGCCTGTCCAGGGAACAGGAGACAGGAGGCATGAGTACTGCACATGAGTATTCGAGTGCTTGAAGAGAGGAGTTGGGCTTAGAAAGGAGTTATCTAGCGAACGGCTATGAGAAATGTTCATTTTTGTTGTTGCTCGAAATAAAGCCAGATTTTTAAAAGAAATATTTTACCAAAATTTTCATTTACACTTTCTTATTTTTAACCCAGTTGTAACTGATTTCTTTGTATACCGTTGAGCCACAGATTATGAATAATTGTCTTATATGCAAATTGGATATTGACCAGGTAGGTGAGTATAATATTTAAACATTTGTTGTCTAAATTAGCCTCTTTTTTATCACTAAAATGTAGCTAACAATAGATAGAATTTATAAACATATGCTAAGCAACAGCTTATAGACTGACTATGTGGTTTCTGACACTTCTTTAAACACAGTAATCTTTATACTTCAACTATGAAGCTAATAATGGAGCTAAAATGGATTTATGTCTGTCTTGGTATGCTTCCATTAACAGTTAGCTTTGTTAGCCTTGTAACTCTAGTTCCAAAATAAAGAAAACTCCAGACACTTAACCCTGTTTATAAACATGGGTAAAATCATATTAGCATGAATAATAAATATTAATAAAGAAATCCTGCTTTGTGGACCACCTACCCAGACAAAGCTTGCTAAGCTTTCATTTCTTGTTAGTTGCATTAGCCCCATTGCTCCAGTACTTAAAACTACAGAAGCAAAGCTCAGACAGCAAAAGTGTCTCGGCTACAATTAATGGGGGATAATATGTGTATATTTCTTTTGAAAACAGCAGTATTCTCACATTCAAAATGGGGGATGGTGGGGACATCCATCTGCATCACCAAAATGCTATGACACCTTGTGGCCACCGGATGAAATGCAGTCTATACAACAGTCTATAAAACAGTAACACGAGACGATAGTTTTTTTTCACTATGCGAGGCCCTGCACCATTTTAAAAATGACACAATGTATGGATATTCATTGTTGTCATGGTAACCCAAAATCTTTTATTTAAGAAAAAACAGGAAATAAAAGTATGAAAATTCTTGTTGGTTGCTAGGATACAGAGATGAGGCTGAGTTGCCAGGCGACGGTGAGGCGAGTGGGTTCAGCTTGTCAGGTAAACAAACTGGAAGGGGTTTAAGAAGATGGAAGTTAAATAAAATTCAGGATAAAGACATAAATAAAGCCTTTCTTTCACAATAAACATCTATGCCCATGAATATAGAGTTTGGTGTTATATTGATTGGGACATTAAACGTTGAATATAATGCACAAATGTATTCTAAATGTAAATTAAATAGTATTCCTGGCCATTTAGGGAAAATTAAGTTGTGTTAGATATCATTGTTTAGACTGATGTGTACTAACTTTCCTATTGGGGAAATTTCACTTAACTCCTTGTTCAATTCCATCAACTCAACGGCTCTGAGGAGAACACTAAATGCTGATTCCTTTTAGTAGTAAAAGTTTAAGGTTATACATGCTAATAGAAATAATTTAATGTAGACACTGTTAACAGTAAAAATTTAAGGTGGTGCCTTTTAATAGAAATAATTTAAGGGGGAACCTGTTAGTAGTAAGAGTTTATCATGTTACCTGTAAGTACAAATAATTTAAAGTGGAACCTGTAAGCATTAAGTGCATAAGGTGGTAACTGTTAAAGTACCTTTAACTCTTAGTAAGAGTTTAAGAAAGAGAGGGCAATTTTTAAAAACAAAAACAGAATAGTTCTGCGGTAACTGGAGGTCTGTTTAATTCTTACCAGCTCTCTCTCACGGCCTCAATGTCACTTAGCAGATTCTGAGCCAAACAAATCCCAAAAATCTGAAACCACACCATCAATACATTCAGATTAAGAAAAGTACTGATGTTTGTACAGTCTGACACACTCGTGCATTTGGACCACAAATGTAAATGTAAAGAACTATTATAATTATGATTCTGTTAAATAGAAGTGTAAATAATTATGGGATGTGAAGTCACCTGCAACAGAGCGATTCCAATGAAAATCCCAGCCACTACTGTAAGATTCTCCTGAAGCCACTTTTCAAACTGAGGCACACAGCCTTTAGTGTAAATAGATGTCTTCTGCTCAGGACGCTCCCCACCCTACACACACATACACACACACACACTTTAGCAGAAAAACCTACAACCTACAAAATAAAGTCAGAATTAAAGAGTGGGATTTTTGTGATGCGGAAAACTGGAAGCAGTTTGTACTCACATTTTTGGATATTGCACGGATATCATAACCACATTGCGTGTTAATCACATCCTCCTGCAGAAAGATAGAAAGAGAGAGAGAGAGAGAAAGTAGTAAGAAACAGAGAAAAGAGACCCTCTAAATGCATCTTATAAGGGTGTAATTTCACTGAAACTATTTAAACAATTCTCCCTCCAGCTAACTCAACCTCACTGGAGCTCAACATGCTTGGAGGAGAATACTAACAGCAAATTTTAATTTTCATCATTTTAAATTAAATTATGCTGAATGTAGTGGGGAGAGGAAGTAACATCCTACCCACCCAGAGAGAGAGAGAGAGAGAGAGTGAGAGAGAGAGAGAGAGAGAGAGAGAGAGAGAGAGAGAGAGAGAGAGAGAGAGAGAGAGAGAGAGAGAGAGAGAGAAAAGGGGGGACTCCCAGATATAGTTGTCTGTGAGTGTATGTGTGTTTCTACTTACAGCAGGGTCTTTAGTGCAGCAGGAGAAGGGAACTCCACATTTTTCCCGGCTCAGGTTGGTGTCTGTGCAGTTGAAGTAAATGTTGAGATTCCAGTCCTCTGGCCCAAATGCTCCACAACACTCCCACTGTACACACACGTACAAACACACTATATGCTTTAACTTCACACAATCTTAGTACATACACAAACATACATTCATTCATTTTCTGTAATCACTTATCCAGTTCAGGGTCATGGTGGGTCCACTGCCTACCCGGAATCACTGGGAGCAAGGTGGGAAAACACCCTGGAGGACACAGCATGCACGTAGACACTTTTGAGTAGCCAATCCTCCTACCAACATGTGTTTTCTTTGGACCGTGGGAGGAAACCGGAGCCACACATATATATATATATATATATGTCTGTGTGTGTGTGTGTGTAGGGCCGGCCCATCCATTAGGCAGACTAGGCAAACGCTAGGAATGATGCACTTCCAGGGGGTGCCCACAGAGAAATAGAGATGAAACCTTTCCTTATTTTTCACTAATAGTTTTTAGATTTTTTTAAAAATAATATGATAAACCCAAAACTTCGTAAGTTTATAGTTAATCTAAGCAGTTTCAGACAATGAATGAATGAAAGCATGAATATAAGACCTAACATGTGGCATCACTTTGGACATCAAACCCCCTCTTTCTCCACGCATTTAGATTTACCTATGGTGGAGAAGGGGCTGAGTGTAAATGTAACACCATATTAAATAGAAGAATTCAGCGAATATGTCAAAATCACAGAAACCTTCTGGTGCAGAAAAAAACTGAAAAGAAAATAAAAATATGACAGAAAGAATGAATATACCAGCTGCTTATTCCAATTATCAGTTCTACCTTAAATGGAGCAGAAACTGTAACATGCATGTAACATACTTCTTATGACGGAACAGAGAACTAAACAAAGTAAAAATAGACACACAAAAAACACTAATAATAAAGGAATTAGTACTGACGTTTGTTATGTTTAGTTTTTGTTTAAGCAACGTAGAGGCCTGCTAGATTCCAGTATGCTCCTTGGTATTGTAAATATTTTGTTTTTCTTTACTTGGATTAAACAATTCTTCCTAAAATGTAACGCTGTGTAAAGGGTCATACACGCCCTAACCAGAATATACATCTAAGCGTAGTTAGACAAATATGGCCAACTTATGTCTTACAACAGGTTAATCTATTTCAGATCCAGTCTTTGTCTTAGTTTTATGACAGTGTCCATGTAAGGTTGTATTTAAATAGATGCCTTAGTTGTTTTCTTTTTTTTAGACATTTGAGGAATTTTGAGATATTCTAGACCTTATCCTGGAACCTGAGTGTTCAATAAAGAAATTCATTGCATCCAGGCTGGTCTCCTCTCTTAATTTTGACGGCGCCAGAAGAAAAAGTTTCAACACTGCAGCACAGCAATGAAATGTGAAGAAATGAAGTTTTCCCCCCGTCTCTCTGTATGATACTCTAGTGTTGGGTAGCACATTGTTGTAAAGTAACAGTTTATAATGTGTAAAGTTTTAAGTATTTATACTACTGTAAACAGAATTCCCTTTTTCATTTTTATTATGTAAAATAATATCCAGAGTATATATGCTTAAGTTTAGGAGTGTGTTTAAAGTAAACCTACTGTAGTATTTTATTGTGGATCTCATATTTTACATTCTGCTTGTTTTTATTTTATTATGTGCTGCCTGAATGAGTTTAACTTTGCAGTTTTGTTTTGTATATCAAATAAGACTCCAATGAAATATTTCACTGCTTAAGTATTTTTTTCTTCATTTTATTTAAGTAACATTTTAAATGAATAATATTGCTACTGTTCAAGTAATTATAACTTAATAAGTTAAAAGTAACAATAATTTTACTTGAGAACAGAATTTGGCACATAATGTACTCCTCTGTTCTTGTCAGATGCACTTTTGAAATATTTAAACCCCATCCCTGTGTCAGTGTTAATCCTTAGTGTTTGTTCCTTGTTGCTTGTTGGGGTGTTGTGTTTGTGTGTCTCTGTGTCATTAAATGTCCACTTCAGTGTATGCTTCCATCTCTCATGTCCCTTTCACTCAATTAGCATGACACCCTGCATATCATGGGCCAGGGGGCACCAACCAAAATCTTACACAGGGCTAAAATTTGGTCAGGGCCTGCTTGTGTGCGTGTTTGTGCACGTACGTATTCCTGTGTGAAGTCAATGAGGTTCTGCAGGTCAATATCATCTCTGTATGCTCTGATGTTGTTGTTGATGAAGAATTTGAGTTGGTCTTTGATCCAGTCTTTAAACACGAAAGCCAGGACTCCAGTGGTCAGCTCCAGGAAGAAAATAATCCCCAGAAAAACAGAAAACTGGACAACAGGGAGAGAAATGAAGGGAAGCGTTTATATTTTGCTTGCTGTAAAATAAATCAGTGAACAAGAATGGTTACCTCTCCATGAGGAGGGTCCCCCACATGGGGGTGGCCATGTTTATTATAAAATTAGGCACAGAATCTCTGATTCATCCAGGCCACTAGGTGTCAGTATTACAGTTGGTTAAAAATGTGAGAAAATATTTCAACCACCATCCCACTGCAATTGTGGCAACAGATGAAGTATTATTATAGGCTCCAAATTGATATGATATGCTCATATTTTGTCTCAGCAGTCCGTTTTGTACACTGCTGCTATCACCAGGAACTAGAAAGTTTGATCAGTGCAGCAGTTCAGCCAATGGAAACATTACCTAGTAGCAATAAAATTGAAAACAAATCTGTTTTTTCCCAACAAACGTAATATATTCCATGTAGTTTTGTAACATAACCATACTTAAAAACACTAGTTACTGATTGCTTAAATTGTTTATATTATATTTACAATGATTTGCCAAAAGTCATGGGATAGTCAGGGTGGGACGTCTGTTCCAATATCCCATGGAAGTTAAAGAATGTGGCACTGAGCTTCCTGCTTTCTTGTCTGTTCACATGGACAGTTCCAGTCAGATGGCGCAAGTCACCACCATTAAGCCCCAGCAGTAGTGATGATGCCTTCCATGACGTATTCCCTGGTATATATGTGACAGTGTGGATCAAGGAATGTTAAATGACCACACAACTTCGGAAATGGGGTGTCAGATTTATCCAGACAGATTGGTTGGCTAGATTGCGCAGTAAGGCAAGATAGATTGATCACGTACATTGAATTCATATTTCCATCTCCTAATGATAGTTTTAAGAGGGCACAATTTCAAAAGGGGTTCTGCAAAATTAATTGAAGAGGCATTTAGAAACACCCCTGCTGCTCTGTTATCTTCCACTCCATAAGGTTCCACCCCATCACCCGACAGACAGCCTGTACAAGGTTATTTACCTCTAACTGGATCGGAGTTAGGCCCGCCCACTGACGGATGATGGATGATGTTGACATATTTAATTATTTCATGGTGCAAGGCTGCAAGATGCATGAAATAAATATATAAATAGTTATATAATTAATTAAATTATTTAAATAATACAATTTTAAAAATATTTAAAATGCACATTTAAATAACGATGAAACAAATCACATACAATTATTGAAGCTTTTATTTCAAATTTTTTATTATTTAAAGAAACATTTAATTCTCCTTTTAATTAATTATTTATTTATTCAGTAAATTACAAAATATTGTCACAAAAAACCCTCCATATAAATCCAGCTCCTTTCCTGGATCAGGGCCTTGTTGTGGCGGAAGGGCTTGTGTGGTCTCATGACCTCCAGGGCTATTTTGTCAGGAGCTGTTAGCTCCCAGTAGGGTCTCCCATGGCGAACGGGTCTGGAGTGAAGATCCAGACAACCACGAGCCAAAAAGCACCTCTATGAACATCTTAAAAAGGATTAAAGTGTACCCTGCCTGGGAGAGGGTTACAGGGACCAAGCCCTGGAGCCAGGCCTGGCGGTAGTGTCTGACAACGAGTGCCTGGTGGCTGGGCAGCCCACGTAACCCAGCCGGACACAGCCTGAAATGGCAGCATGGGAAGATCATGTGGGCTCACTATGCAAGATCCAGAGTAGGGGTGCGGTGCAATGCCCATCGGGGGCAAAGGGGCCCCTGGCGTCGTGGAAGTTGTCAGCGGAAGCTGGTTATTGGTACGTGGAATGTAAATTCACTGGGGGGAGGGAAGCCAGAGTTGATGCGTGAGGTTGAGAGATACCAGCTAGATATAGTTGGGCTCACCTCTACACAAATTCCTCAATAGGGGTTGGTCTCTCTCCTACTCAGGAGTTGCACAGGGTGAGAGCTGGCTGTACAGCTGAGTTTGTCTCAGTAAACAAGAGGGTCACCTCAATGCAGCTCTGGCTTGCAGAGTGGAAAACTTTGACTGTTGTGTATGCATATGCACTGAACAGCAGCTCAGAGTATTCTGCCTTTCTGGAGGTAGTGAGTGGAGTTCTAGAGAGGATTCCATGCACTCACTCTATTGTTTTGCTGAGGGACTTCAATGCTCACGTTGGCAATGACTGGGAAACCTGGAGAAGAGTGATTGGGAGGCACGGTCTGCCTGACCTGAACCTGAGTGGTGGGATGTTGTTTGTACTTCTGTGGTAGTCATAGTTTGTCCATAAAGGACACCATATTCAAACATAAGATTGCTCATAAGTGTACTTAGTACCAGAGCACCTTGGGCCAAAGGTCAATGATCGACTTTGTGGTCATGTCTTCTAATCTGAGGCCATATGTTTTGGACAATCAGGTAAAGAGAGGTGCTGAGCTGTCAACAGATCACCATCTGGTGGTGAGTTGGATCTGATGGTGGGGAAAGCTGCCGGACAGACCTGGTAAGCCCAAACGTATAGTGAGGGTGTGCTGGGAAAAGCTGGCAGTTGACTCCGGATGGATTTCAACTCTCACATGTTCCGGAGGAAGTAGGCAGAATGGAGTCTGAATGGACCCTGTTCAGGACTTCCATTGTGGAAGTGGCTGCATATAGCTGTGGTCAAAAGCTTGTCTGTGCCTGTCATGGCAGCAACCCAAAAACCTGCTGGTGGACACCAGGGTGAGGGAAGCTGTTAAGCTGTGGCAGTGGGCGTGCAGAGCACGGGAGGAGTTTGGAGAGGCCATAGAGAATGACTTCCTCAAAGAGGTTCTGGAAAACACTCCGACAGCTCAGGAGGGGGAGGGGGGACACTGTCCAAGCTGTGCTCAGTAAGGATGGTGAAACTCTGAACTCGACTGAGTGCATTGGGCATTGGAAAGAGCACTTTGAGGAACTCCTTTACCCGAGAGACATGCCTCCTGTGCAGGAGGTAGAGCTAGAAGTGTCTGGGGTGTTGGATTCCATTTCCTTGGCTGAAGTCACTGAGGTGGTGAAAAAGCTTCGCAGTGGCAAAGCCCCAGGAGTGAATGAGATGTGCTCAAATTAACTGAAGGCACTCGATACTGTGGGGCTGTCTTGGATGACACGCCTCTACAATATTGCATGGACCTCGGGAACAGTGCCTTTGGATTGGCAAACAGGGGTGGTGGTTCCTAGTTTTAAAAAAGGGGCCCGGAGAATGTGTGCCAATTATTATATAATTATATAAATAATTATATAAATGTGTGCCATCCGATAGTCAACCCTAGGATTTTGGAGGAACAATGCAGATTTCGTCCTGGCTGTGGAACTATGGATCAACTCTTTACTTTTTCACAGATGATTGAGGGGGCGTGGGAATTTGCTACTTCATTCTATGTGCTTTGGAGACGGCATATGACGATGTTCCCCGAAAGATTCTGTGGGAGGTTCTTTGTGAGTATGGGTTGCCAGGGTCGCTCCGGCAAACTGTATGGTCCTTGTACTCTCAGAGTTTGAGTTGTGTTTGCATCCTTGGCAGTAAGTCAAGCTTGTTCAGTTTGGGCATTGGACGCCATCAGGGCTGTGCCTTGTCTCCACTCCTGTTCTTGATGTTCATGGACAGGGTTGCGAGGTATAGCCTGGGACAGAAAGGCTTCGGTGGAGGGGCTTGGGAGGTGGCATCTCTTCTTTTTGCAGACAATGTTGTTCTTCTGGCTTCGCACAGAGGCCTCCAGCGTTCATTTGAGCAGTTTGCAGAGTGTGAAGCGATCAGTATGCAGATCAGCACCTCCAAGTCTGAGGCGATGGTTATTTCCTGGAAACAGATGGCATGCTCCCTTCAGGTAGGGGGTGAGAACCTACCCCAGGTGAAGGAGTTCAAGTATTTCGGATTCTTGTTCATGAGTGATGGGAAGAGGGATAGTGAGATTGACTAGGTTAGGTGCAGCATCTGCAGTAATGCGGTCACTGTACCAGAACGTTGTGGTGAAGAGAGAGCTGAGCCATAAATCAAAGCTCTCAATTTACCAGTCACACTACGTACCCACTCTCACCTATGTTTATGAGCTCTGGGTAATGACTGAAAGAACCAGATTGCGGATGCAAGCTGCCGAAATGAGTTTTCTCTGACAGGTTGCTGGGTGTACTCTCACGTGATCAGGTGAGGAGCTCTTTGATTCCAATTAGGAGTTCCACCTCAGCATCAATTTGAGGCACCTTCACTTCACTGAGATAAGGCCACCTGTAAATATCCTTGTGCTGAGGAATGTTCTCTTGTGACAGTGGAATATTCATTTGTGTGAACACTTTGGAAAGCACAGTAAAGATGTTTTCTTCTAATACGCAAACTTCTAAATCTGAAAGGATGTAGTTTTGCACATGCATTCTTGAATTCATGATGCTTAACATGAGATCAGATTTTCTGCCTTGAACAATCAGCTTCCTGACTAATGGCTCTGTGCAAAATGTCGCTGAACTTCCTGGGTCGATGAAAGCATAAATTTGCACAACTACGTTACTTTTCCTTGCTTTCACTTTGGAAAGAATGCAGCTGTATGGGGGTCCAGTGAAAGCAGGATTTCTACTAGTACAGTGGCAGTTGACAGTTGCATCTGTAATTCATGTCTTGCCACGAACACACTGACCAACGTTCACTCTCACTCACAAGACAGCACCCCACAACTTATACAAGTGTGATTATTCCCAAACCAGTCCCTGATGTAACACCGCTTTTAATAATTTTACATACTTCCATGACTTTTGGCATATCAGTGTTTATGTAAAAAAAAAAATCAGTGTACATGTAAAAAAACAAAATCAGTGTATAAAAAAACAGTGAGGGTGGCGCCCTCTATTGGCCTACCACATCTAGGTGATTTATAAAACAAATCCACAACAAAATGATGCCATGGGTATATAAAATATAAGAAAAGATTAGTAAATTTCAACTGAAAATCAAAATAATATATTTAATATTTGTACGTCAAATATATTTCCCTATTTTCCTAAATATATGTCCTTTATTCACTTCATGAACGACTAGAGTGTAGGAATATCCACAAGGTTAGAAAACTCCAGATCTGAACACATCCTCAGCTGTGTGTTTATCCTTCCACTGTAAGTAGGACAACACTGAGGGCAACAATCACAGAAAAAATTGTGTCTCCCTCAATGTGTCAATGAAAGTTCAAGATATATTTTCATCCAGATCCTTGCACAAGACTGCAGTTTTTTCTGACATAGAGAGTTTCAACCAAAGTTAGACAAGCTACTCTGGGAGATGGTAAGAGAACTGACAGTTGGCAGTTTGTTGTGCATTTAATTACCTAACCATGTTATTCATAGCTACAGACGATTTTAGCCTGGTGTATGCTGTGCGCCAAAGCCTAGCATTGCCATTAAAGTTATAACAACCTCAGTTCCAATGAAGTTGTGATGTTGTGTTAAACATTAGTATAAAACAGAATACAATGATTTGCAAATCCTTTTCAACATTATTTTCAATTAAATACACTACAAAGACAATATATTTAATATTCAAATGGATACATTTTATTGTTGTTTTTTTTTCAAATATTCACTCATTTTGAATTTGAGGCCTGCAACTCTTTCCAAAAACATTGGGACAGGGGCATGTTTACCACTGTGTTACATCACCTTTCCTTTTAGCAAAAATCTATAAGCGTTTGGGAACTGAGGAGACTAATTATTGAAGATTTGTAGATGTACAACTTCAGTTGCTCAATAATCCGGGGTCTCAGTTGAGTTTGCATTTCATAATGCGCCACACATTTTCAGTGGGAGACAGGCCTGGACTGCAGGCAGGCTAGTCTAGTACCAGCACTCTTTTACTATGAAGCCCCACTGTTGTAACACGTGCAGAATGTGGCTTGGCACTGCCTTGCTGAAATAATATTGTCTTGCTTATGATGGCAGCTTATGTTGCTCCAAAACCTGTATGTACCTTTCAGCATTAATGGTGCCTTCACAGATGTGCAAGTTACCCATGCCATGGGCACTAACCATACCATCAGAGATGCTGGCTTTTGAACTTTGTGCTGATAACAATCCGGACAGTCCTCTTCCTCTTTGGCCTGGAGGACACCATGTCCATGGCTTCCAAAAACAATTTGAAATGTGGACTCATCAGACAATATCTGTTACAGAATTATGTCTGTTTTGAATGCAGTGCCGTCTGAGGGATCGAAGGTCACAGGCATTCAATTTTGGGTTTCCTCTTTGCTTACTTGCAGAGATTTCTCCAGATTCTCTGAATATTTTGAAGATATTATTGACTGTAGATGATGAAATGAGAAACGTTCTTATACTGTTGGACAATTGAGTGGACATCCTTGCTTTTGAATGATGCTTTTTGATTGGCTCACTTTATACCCAATCATGACATGTTTGAATGTACCAAACAGGTGTTTTTTGAGCATTCCTCAACCTTCCCAGTCTTCTGTTGCCCCTGTCCCAACTTTTTTGGAATGTGTTTGCAGGCCTTCAATTCACAATGAGTGAATATTTGCAAAAGAACAATAAAGTTTATCCATTTGAATAATAAATTTCTTGTCTTTGTAGTGTAATTGAGTACAGGTTGAAACGGATTTGCAAATCATCGTATTCTGTTTTTAACTATCTTTTGCACAATGTCCCAACTTCATTGGAATTGGGGTTGTATGATGGACTCAATTCATTAGCAAACTTGACTTTATGATTCTGTGCATGTTTCTTTTAAAAATAGCTCCTTACGTTCATCGTCTTTTTTGCAGCATTCCTCACCTGCTTTTGACACCCATGTGTCACCCATGTTGCACCTGAGTCTTGCACAGTAAGTCTCGCATATGATTGGAAAATTTTCCTTCTAGTTTTGGCGCTGTTCACAACCAAACATAGCCAAACAGGGTCTCATGTAACAGCAAGGAAGGGGGAGGTAGGACTCTAGTAGAGAACGTGATTTAACCTTTTCTGCACCTCTAGGTTAATGAGACGTTCACAGAAAGGTGTTTTTTTTTTTTTTTTTGAGGGGATCAAATTATTGGAGACAAGTTAATAATCGCTGGACATTGTGGGGGACAGGTCACTTCTACGTAATTCTACGCCCTTGCCTTACACACATGCATGGTAATTCTGAAAAGTTCCCAAGGTTACCTGAAGGATCTGTATGTGTGAATGTAACCACCCGCAACATTCGTCCTTGACCTTACCCGGACACCTTTATACACCTTGCATCCTAGTAAAGACTCCGGGTGAAGTCCAATTCAGAGCATGGGAGAAAGGCAAGGGAAATATTCTGGAGATTCTCTTGCATGTGCAGTCCAGGTACTTCATCATGCCAAAAAGCAAGTGTTTCATTTCCTGCTGCGAGAGCACACGTGACACAGAAAATATCCTGCTGTGCGCTGCATGTGTGAATGACCACTCTCCAGTCCCAGAGTTTCTGGGAGAACTCCAGAAGTTTCTCTAGAAATTCTCAGAAGTTCATGTGTGAAAGAGGCAAAATGGTCCCCATGTGGCCCATCTTACACACTAAAAATGTAATTACTTGTATTAAATGTTTTGAGCCTCTATAAATGTATTTATTCATATACCCTTATTATTGAGCCATTTTGTTAAATAGTGTTTTAATATAAAATTAGAGGAAGGAAACAGACTTACAAACTTGAGCAGGAAGGAGTTTTCCCGCAGAGCTCCAATGCAACCGGCGAAACCCAGGACAAACATCACCCCGCCGACCACCAAAAATAACCAGACAGGATCAAACCCCCCAAGATCAGTAATGGAGGAGATGTTGGAGAGAACGCCCTACGAAGGAGAGAGAGAGAGAGAAAGAGAATCTTTGTCATATAAAAGAAAATAATTACAATTATACACTTATTATATCTGATTATAATTATATCATGTTTTATTTGGACATACAGGGGTTGGACAATGAAACTGAAACACCTGGTTTTAGACCACAATAATTTATTAGTATGGTGTAGGGCCTCTTTTTGTGGCCAATACAGCGTTAATTCGTCTTGGGAATGACATATACAAGTCCTGCACAGTGGTCAGAGGGATTTTAAGCCATTCTTCTTGCAGGGTAGTGTCCAGGTCACTATGTGATGCTGGTGGAGGAAAACGTTTCCTGACTCGCTCCTCCAAAACACCCCAAAGTGGCTCAATAATATTTAGATCTGGTGACTGTGCAGGCCATGGGAGATATTCAAATTCACTTTCATGTTCATCAAATCAATCTTTCACCAGTCATGCTGTGTAAATTGGTGCATTGTCATCCTGATACACAGCACCACCTTCAAGATACAATGTTTGAACCATTGGATGCACATGGTCCTCCAGAATGGTTCAGTACTTGGCAGTGACGCGCACATCTAGCACAAGTATTGGGCCAAGGGAATGCCATGATATGGCAGCCCAAACCATCACTGATCCACCCCCATGCTTCACTCTGGGCATGCAACAGTCTGGGTGGTATGCTTCTTTGGGGCTTCTCCACACCATAACTCTCCCGGATGTGGGGAAAACAGTAAAGGTGGACTCACCAGAGAACAATACGTTTCACATTGTCCACAGCCCAGGATTTGTGCTCCTTGCACCTTTGAAACCGATGTTTGGCATTGGCATGAGTGACCAAAGGTTTGGCTATAGCAGCCCGGTCGTGTATATTGACCCTGTGGAGCTCCCGACGGACAGTTCTGGTGGAAACAGGAGAGCTGAGGTGCACGTTTAATTCTGACGTGATTTGGGCAGCCGTGATTTTATGTTTTTTGGATACAATCCGGGTTAGCACCCGAACATCCCTTTCAGACAGCTTCCTCTTGCATCCACAGTTAATCCTGTTGGATGTGTTTCGTCCTTCTTGGTGGTATTCTAACATTACCCTGGATACCGTGGCTCTTGATACATCACAAAGACTTGCTGTCTTGGTCACAGATGCGCCAGCAAGACGTGCACCAACCACTTGTCCTCTTTTGAACTCTGGTATGTCACCCATAATGTTGTGTGCATTGCAATATTTTGAGGAAAACTGTGCTCTTACCCTCTGCTAATTGAACCTTCACACCCTGCTCTTACTGGTGCAATGTGCAATTAATGAAGATTGGCCACCAGGCTGGTCCAATTTAGCCATGAAACCTCCCACACTAAAATGACAGGTGTTTCAGTTTCATTGTCCAACCCTTGTATATTCCTAATGTAATAGATTGTGTGTGTGTGTGTGTATGTGAACCCACCTTCTCGCTCCAGGCCCATAAAGCCACAGACAAGAACGCCACCCCGAGCAGCTGAAGAGAAGAATTACAGCCACAGTTCAGAATTAGAATCACATTGGCCACTGTGCTTGCACACAGAATTTGTTCTCCGCATTTAACCCAGTCCGTGCAGTGAAACACACATTTACACAAACCCACTAGAGAACACTAGGGGGCAGCAAGCACACATGCCCAGAACAGTAAATAATATATTTAATATATTAATTTATAAATAATATATCTTGTAAACTGCAATCTCTGCCATGTTAATTCTCACAAACATTTTTAATGGCAAAATTCACAAGAAAAGATTTCCATTGTTTATGAACAACTCATCTGTATTTTATAAATATAAACACATTTAGAATCAGACACATTTTACTCGCTCCAAGAAAAGCTGTGAGGTGATTTTCATGTTGAGCTCCAACATTTTTTTTACTGACACTTTTTAGGTGTTTGGGAACTGAGGAGAATCAGCACTGCAGTTTGGTTATTGGAATTTGTGATTCGAGTTTTTGATCGATACAAGACATGAAGGAATACAATGTATGAATTGGCTTTTTTGTCTCTTGAGCACCCCCTATGTGCTGCTGAGTGTAATTCACATTTACAGTACTGTCACGAAATCAAGTCTCACACACATATTTCTTTCTCTCTCACTCGCTCCCTCACTCACATAAACATGACAGGCTCTCTGGGCTTTTATTAATACACATTCTCTGTGTCTGCCTTACACTGACAATCACACACACACACTGCTCTCTCTCTCTCTCTCTTTTTCACACACACACACGCACATGCACACACACACAAGTGATGGTTACAAAAGTTGTGAACAGCTCGCTGGGGTTCAGCTGATGTTGAGTCAAGGGAATGTGTATAAAATGATGTCGACCAAATGATAATACCCATATACCGCTCATAACAACACTAAACACTAAACACTAAAAAGTGACCTAAACTGGCTAAAGTTATCAGGTACTACAACTCACCCTATTTCATCAGTAATTCTCAAATACCTGATTATAACACTGTCCTCAACAAAGCTTGTGTTCCTTTGACACAAAGTGTAACTCAGTAACTCCCAAAACCCTGAAAATAACACTTTCATAAACACAACTTCAGTAACTACCACATGAAAAAAGGGCAACAAATACTTACTACTCTAACTTGTGTCCTCATGTCTGTTTCAGCTCACGCTACTATGTAAATTCAGACCAGTATTAACTCATGTACAGCTCATTCTCTCTCCTCCTTGCTCTCTCTGCCATAATGTCCATACTTGGAATATCGAAGCTAGATTCTTCTTGTAGCTAGGTAACCACCTGTGAGATTTGTGCCGTAAAGCGTTACACATTTCTCGTGAGAGACCCCTGCCACAAGACTCAGAAGTTGCTTAGTCCAGAAAACCAGAAGATGACCTGGCATAGCAGCCACAGAGGCTCTATTCTCCTTATTACAGCTCCGTGGAACAGCATTATTTACAAGCTGTCATTTTAAGGTAGAAATACTACATATTGGTCCTTAAAGCTGCTCAACCATCCCTGGTCACTGTCGTCTGATTCTCATCTTCATGATGACCATAGGAGACAGATCTGGATGCAGACCCATGTTGCAAAATGGGGTCAGGCCACGTCCCGCTGAAATTACTAGGGACTTCCTGGAAAAAAGGTGTCAGCTATACAGCATTTCATTTATATAAATTAAAGGAACACTAGGTATTGTATGGGTTTTTTGCTCATAGAGCTCCCCCTAGTGCCATTCGTTTTTTCAGCATTAATGATGGCAGGGGTTGGTTTTCTACAACCCTCCAAAAGTTACCTAGTGCAGTTTCTGCAGTGCTCAGCCAGGAATGGCAATGACAGAGATTATGCTCTCCCTATTACAGCTCAGTGTAATATCACAATGATTTTGAAGCTTTAATTTTTAGGTAAAATTATTACATAGTGTTCTGTTAAGGTGCTGGTTTGTTTGTCATTATATATTTTTGGCCATGACCTGACAATCCACGTTTTCATGCTTACAATACAATATACAGTAACAGTTGAACGTTTGGACACGCCCACTCATGGAGGGTTTCCTTTGTTTTGGGACATTTTCCATGTTTTGTGAATATACAGTACCAGTCAAAAGGAAAAAAAGTAAACAAACCAGAATACGTTTTATACTTTAGATTCTATAAAAAATAGCCACCTTTTGCTTTGATGAGAGCTTAGCCCACTCTTGGCGGTCTCTCAATCAGCTTCAGGCGGTTGTCACCTGGAATGGTTTTCAGTGAACAGCTGTGACCTCATCATTCAGTTCATTTGTAAGAACTTCTCGCTTTCTTAATCTGTTTGAGACCATAACTTATCTTATCTGAATCTTATGTGAATACCCCAGCAAGTAATGTGTGAGATCTTTTAGGATATGTCTGGAACATGGCCACCATCTTGAAAGCTTCCATATATTGGATCAAAGGCAAGTTCATATCATATCAAAGACATATCAAAGACGTAAAGGGTGTCTTGCAACCTTTGACTCACTATATATATATATATATATATATACACACACACACAATTAACCAAGAGAGTTCTCCAAGGTTCTTTTAGTAGTTTCTTTTATCAGTTGATGTTCATACTCAGAACCACGAGTTCTGTACAAAACCTGCTACATTGTCTAATTGTTCTTCAGATTCATGCAAAATGTGGTTCCAAATAGCACTAAAAAGGGTTCTTCTGTTGTAACAGGCTGGAATTTGTGACAGTAGAAGAAGCTTTTTTTGGTGCTACAATTTTCCAAAAAGGTGCTACATGCCCGTATTAAATATTTTATTTTCAGCAATCTGAAGAGGCATTTCTTTAGGGTAAGGTCCATTTCAGAATGGAAATAGTTGTATATAGAACACACTTCTAACTAGAACCAAGAACCCTAGAAGAAGATTTTTTTAACAACGTGCAGGACATTGTGTAAATATCTATGGCCTTGTCCACAGTACTTTTAAAATTAAGGGAGTAAAAATTAATATTAACCTGGTGGTTGGCCCACCTTGGCTAAGGTTGTAGAAAGGCTTTACATTACATGCTAGACAATTGCTGTGAGTATTTGATTGCAGGTGCTGATGTTGGATGATGAGATGTAGCGTTCCAGTTCATCCACAGTCTCTCTGCTCCACAGATCAGGGCTGGAGGGCATTATTTTCTAGCATTGAGCATAAGGATCTGGGGTTTAACTTCAAAGTTTGGACCCATAATCACCGCAGATGTGCTTAGGCAATTATAAATATGTAATGAAATGGTGCCTGTAGTGATGACGATGATGATGATTATTATGAAGATGACTCTTACCCAAAAGATGATGTTGAATCCAAAGATGAAGTATTTAATGCAGCAGCCCACCTCCTGGACGCTGAAGTGTTTCCCTGTCATTGTTGCTGTGTGTTTTCTCAGTGTGTGTTGAGTTTCTGGATCAGGACTGTCAGCCTTATTATTATTAATCTATGCCCAAAAGAAAAAAAAATCCTCTCTCTCCGGTTAAACACACATTTCAGCGCCGTCCCAGCTCTTCACCCTCTGTGTAAACCCTCTCCCATCCTTTATAACCGAGTAAACGCCACTGAAATGTGAGTTTTGTTGAAAGAACAGAAGAGAATCTCGAAATAACGGAGCGGCGCTCCCAACACAACACTCCCTCAGATTCAGCCCTCCTCCGCTCCTCCAGTGCAGACGCCACAATAAAAGTCCGAAATACGGAGCCCCCGAAATACATTCACCATTTCATGATGCCTGGGAACACACCTAAAAACGCGGGGGGACGAGATATGTAACGTATACAAACGATTTCATAATTAATTTATAGGAATATTTAATACATTGGAATTATTTTAATGACTTATGAAATGTAATACGGAGCCCTGCTGTGTCATACATTAAAAATAAATGAATCATTTCATGCCTGGAATTATTCCTAATAACTCATGGAAATTAGATATTTAACATGTATGAACGACTTAGTAATATATGGCAAAGACATGAAATATTATGTATAATACGGAGCTCTACTGATGGCATATGCACTCAATTTAAATTCACCACTTCATAATGCTTGGGAACAGACAATATTTGGGAACAAGATATGTGTATTAATTATTTAAATTATAATATTTAATGATGCATTTACTAGAAAGAGATAATACCTGGGAATTATTATTAATGACTTTACATGTCTAATACGAAGCCTTACACTGTCATTCATTCATTCATTCATTATCTGCAACCGCTCATTCAGTTCAGGGTGTCAGTGGGTTAAAGCCCACCTGGAACCACTGGGCGCAAGCAGGAACACACCCCGGAGGGGGCACCAGTCTTCTGCAGGGCGACATACACTCACACACTCAGCCACACACTCACACCTACAGACACTTTTGAGTATCCAGTCCACCTACCAACATGTGTTTTTGCGTCATTGGAGGAAATCCACACGAACATGGGGAGAACACACCAAACTCCTAACAGACAATCACCAGGAGCGGGACTCAAAACCCCAACCCCAGATCACAGCAACACAATCTGTTGCGCCACCGTGCCACACTCCTGCTCTGTCATATACGGTCAAAATAATTTAATGATTCATGCCTAGGAATAGATTTAATAAAGCATGGGAATAAAATATTTAACCTGTATGAAGAACAACAAAAAAAAATTATAAGAATGATATATTTAATACATGTGTCTAATACAGAGTCTTGATGGTGGCATATTCCCTCAAAACAAATTTCAGGGCCTGGGAATGGACCAAGGATATATTTAATGTGAATGAATGACTTAATAATGAATTTACTTGAATGGAATTTAATACATGGGAGTAGCTTATTAAGTCTACAAAAGTACTTTATATGCCATGTTTCTTACATCTAATTAATTTAATCACTCATATATTAAATTGTTATAAACTAAGTAACGTGTTTGATATAACTAGATAAGTAACTAGATATAATGTGTGGGGATGTATCATACGTTGGGGGAAATACACATTTTACATAATTACAAATGGGAATATGTAACATCTATGAATTAATTTATAATACATTTATTGGAACCAAATATTTAAAGAAACAGTAGGTTGTATTTTTTTCCCTTAAAATTACAGCTACAATATCATTGTGGTGCTTCACTTAGCAGTAATAAGGAAAACATAGTCTCTCTTATTGCTAGTCCTGGCTCAGCACTTCAGAAACTATACTATGCAATTTTGGGAGGATGGTAGGTTATATCCTCCCTCCCCAAACCTTATTAAGTCATTCATTAATTTAAATGGGATGTTAGAGCAGATTTCTGTACCAGATAATTAGAATATTTTAGGATTAATTTAGGACTGATGTTCTGTTTGTCTTTGGAAGCTTCATCTTTTGTGAATCCTTTTAACAAACAAAACATTTCACAGCTTCTCCTAAACCACCCAAAACCAGTAACAGTTTATTAACCAGTGCTATGTTTAGATTAAACACAGCAGTGCTGCTAGAGTTTTTAAAGACCCCAGACTCACTGCTGGACTGAGAATAGTCCACCAACAAGGTAGGAGTGTCTAACAGAGTGGATTGTTTCAAATCTCCAGCAGCACAGCTGGGTCTGAACCACTCATATAAGCACAACACCACCACCAAAAAGTGATATTGCAGCGCTGAGAATTACCCACTATGCAAATCATGCCTGCTCTGTGAGGGTCCTGACCATTGAAGAACAGGGTGAAAGGGTCTAACAAAGGTCCCTTACTTGCTCATGTAATCATTGATGCTCTGCGATGGGGTGCTATCCAGTGCTTTGCATCTATTACTTCCTTTTTAATTTAATGATTATTGAACCCTGGTGAGGTGCTCATGAGTCTGCTAAGACGTCCTGAAGACAAGCTTTCTCTGGGTAAATATGAAAATTATCTCTCACAGGTTTACCAGAGCAGGTTCAAATGAGGGTAACAAATTATGCAGAGCAACTGTACAACTACACATTGTTGAGCTGAATAATAATAATAATAATAATAATAATAATGGTAATATTTATTTATTTATTTATTTATTTTTGTCCAAGTATTGTAGTTTTAAGTATTAGAATTTAGAGGTTAGCGTAAGCATGCTAAGGACTTTTATTATGACACGAGTGAACTGGTAGTGAATGTTCCCTCGCTGTGTGTTTGAGAGTGAGAAAGCGCAAAGCTCGGTTTGTTTCTTCATTAAATTGTCTCTCTCTGTTTATTAATTACTATTTTGTTAATCGCCCAGTTAACCAGCGCGGGTCGCAGTCCAGCTCTCTCCGCGCTGAAGAGGGTTAAAGAAGTCCAAAATGTCCACAGAGGAACCGGAGAAAACCGCCGCGGGAGACGAAGAGGAAGAGTGGCTCTACGGAGGTACATAATATACATTTATATACACACAATTTCTACGCAATTTGATATTTAACTTTATATAACCGTATGTACGCACACACATATTAATATTCTCAGAGGAAAAATATATATATATTTGATAATCACGATATGTATGTGATATTCAATATGCACGTCGTATACACACAAGAACTAAATATATAACCTTACACTCACACACTTCTGTGACTTCAGTCATATACACACTCAGAGAAGGAAATATCCACACACACATATATCTTTCCGCTCCACTGATCACACAGGAGCACTTTGTAATTGTACAGTTACAGACTGAACTCCTTCTGTTTCTTTGCATATTTGTTAGCCCCATGTTAGTGTGTGTTGTGCAGGTACAAGTAGATCAGGCACAGAAGTGCTGCGAGAGTTTGTAAACTCCTCTGTTGATGTGTTGATGTGTGAGATCGGCTCATTTGATAGAGACACTGTGTCTACTTTTGCAGATGAAGGAGAAACCAAAGAAAATAAGGAGGAGGAGGAAGAGGATGCCAAACTGACGGCAGCCATCAGGTGAGAGGGCTCCAAAGATAAAGACCATAACAATTTGTACAGTATGTTTATCAACATGTCATAATAAAATACTTCTTTTACAGGGTGTATGATCATTTTTCAGGCTTATTGTTGATTTTTATATATTGGTTAATACATTGTTAGCTGTAGATTTATTGTGTAGCTTATATATATATATATATAATGTCATATGTTCAAATTTAATTAGAAGTACTGGTGTATTTTACAGTGAGTGTAATGTATCTGCTAAATGTGTCCTACAATTAACAGTGCCCCACCTGCCGCTCTTGTTACTGAAGAGACCACTACTGGCAATGGAGTGACCAATCAGGTAACTGGGCTATTATTTTATTTAAGGTTATTTAGCGGCTTGTTTTGTAACATGAAAGATCAGTGGGAAAATTGGCCCTCCCTCTTGCGAGTTTCTTAGCATGATGCTCGCAAACGCAGTTCTCTGTTAGTTAATGTAACAGGATTAGCTGTTAGCGTTCATCTCTAAGCCTGGTGAGCCGATTAAAAGGAATTAGCGTTGAGTTCTCCTGCAAATGTGTTGATGTCCAATAGGTCTGTCACGATCATGAAATTGTAACTGACGATTAATTGTCATACAAATAATTGCGATTAACGATTTAATTTATTATTTTTATTTTACACCCCCAGTATTTTAGTAGGCTTATATGCTTAATGATAACATAATAACGTACACACATCATCATGGTAAAGAACGTCAGTTTATTGAACTGTTTATTCTTAAAGATATATAAAGATTTGTCCCTTGTCCCGTCTTTACATTAAAATTGTATGCTTGAAAATGATATTTGCAAATCCTCAAATAAGCAAAAAATCAAATCGCATGTACTACGGCATAAACATCTGTTATTTACTGGTTTGGCATATTCTGGGCAAGGAATACTAAGGCTACGTTTACACAGCGGTTAAAGAGACTCAGTCATACGTGACATGGATGTGTTGTTCATGTGTCTGTGTGAACAGCACAAATAGCATTGAATCTGACTTTTTCACATCAGATTTGGGACACTTTCATATGATCCATGTCAATCTGTGGAAATTCGACGCTGTCTGAAAGGCCAGGTTGGAATTTATGTGACTTTTAAATCAACTTATACATCACTCCAGCGCTGAGAATAGTCTCCGGACTATGGTCCAAAGCATTTTAATTTGAAGTGTTTAGGAGGTGGAAATGGCCAGGTCAAAGGATTTCCGTTTTGTAAAAAATATGAAAAACCTGTGAAACTCCTGGAGCCAGCTTCCTATCTCTCATTTATGAGAACATAAACCACATGGAAATTTGTATAAAAGTGGGGGGTCTTTATTTATTTATTTATTTTTTAAAGTTCTATATCAGTTTGATATTTTTTGTGTCGGTATGAAGCTGTATAAATACGGCTCATGGAAATATTAAACTCATTATGTCTGTGCTCGTCTTCTCTTTTGAGACTCGTGTTTGTGAGAGACCCAGGAAATCTGGGCTTAGAGTGAAAGAAAAATCAATTCACGTTTTAATATTCTATAGAATATTTAATCAATACTCTGTTTTTAACATATAACTCATTTGGAATGAAGAAATGGGAGGTTTTGTGAAACAGCGCTGCACTAAAACACCAGTCTGTTCCCAGTCCTTCATCTGAAAAATGAAAGTGCTTTGTATGAAACAGACGGATATTTCCTTCTGGTCAGGGCCTGAAGCATCATTCTCTGTGCGCGCGGGTCAGTTTAGGAGCATGATCTGTTCACACTGATGTCAAATATAAGTCACATTATATGGACATTTTGAACAGCAGAACAAAAAAAAATTAGATTTTGTCACAAAATCAGAGTTGGTATACTTTTACGTGCTGTGTGAATGTAGATACTCGTCCGAGGGTCTCTGGAATGGCCAGCTGCCAGGAAGAATGTTGATGCCGTTGTGTTCCCAAGTTCAGCAAACTGCGGTGGTGGATCCGCAGATGATTTCTCAAGTTTGTTTTATTGGCACCTTTCACAGCCAAAGTTTAATAACAAATCCGACTGTTTTGACGAGTTGTGCTACCTTGTCGTAATGTGCCGCATGGTACATTTATACTTACTGTTGCTGAAATAAGACACACACTCTGATAGATGAAGTGTATAAAACAATGCTGCTGACAGAAGAATAAACAGGAGATATGCACAGCCTAAATCTCATTATTCATTTGTCTCACAATTTGTTTAGAAATACACGTAATAGACATTCTGTTTGTTGGGATTGAAATTAAATATAATATCATCGCGGTTAGCGCAAATAATTGCGATCATGCGATTGTGTAATAATCGTGAGAGGTCTAATGTCCAATGATGTCCATTTTGAAACTGTGGTGTTAAAAGTGAGTCTTAAAGAGTTTAATGTGTTGTTGATCAATGGAGGTCAATTTACCTCTTACGATACCAAAAATGTCATGGAGGCTGAAATTTAAGAGCGGCATGTTTGAATGTAAATCTCTGACATGGGATCAGCTTTCAAAAACTTTGAAAATGTAATTGTGCTGTTAAAGCAATATTAGGTAGTATTTTTAACTCTAAAATTCCAGTTTCAATATCATTGTGATCCTCTACTGAGCTGTAACAGGAAGAATAGAGAGTCTGTTGTTGCTACTCCAAGTTTGGCACTGAAGAAACTGCACTATGTAACTTTGGAGGAGGGTAGGAATCCAATGCTCCCTCTGTCCCCTTCCCCTTTGACTTCAGAATATGCCGTATGTAACTTTTTGACGAGGGCAGGAAACCATCTTTCTTTTGATTTCAGGACGGTTTTATTACACTCTGTGACTACAGGGGTAGCAAAGTGTGTTTAGGATATTTACATCAGAGTTCCACAACTCCTGGAGGGACAGTATTCAGCAAAGTTTGTTGATTCCTTTGCTCACACACATACACCTGATTCAACTCATCTGTTAATTGCCAGGCTTAGTGAGTCTGTTTCAGCAGAGGAATCACCAAACTTTGCTGCATACTGGTTCTCAAGGACTTGAGTTGTGCACCCCTGATTTACAAATCATTTACAAAACTAAAGGAAAGTGAGATGCTGCGGTTCCCTGAATAAGATGTGCCAGACACAGATTATATAATAAAACTCCGACACCGTTTCTTGTTGATCAGGACGAAGCTCCAGGAGAGGATGAAGATAGTGAGAGCGACAGTGACGATGACGACGATGATGTTCGCGTCACTATTGGAGACATCAAAACAGGCGCTCCACAGTATACGTAAGTATGGCAAGGGTATAGATGTCTTAATCTGGGCTTATTTTGATATTTAGTGAGTATGGGCTTTATTAATCCAGATAGTGTCCTGATCCTGTATCGAGACTTCTTTGCGTTAGTCATATGTGTCATATGTTTTAGGACATATGGAGCAACACCAGTGAATCTGAACATAAAGACGGGCAGCAACAGGCCGTATGGAGCAGGTACAAATTACAGCTTTACCTGGGTCGACTTTGTGATTACTTGTGATTGATTGTTTATGTACTTACTTACTTATTTATTTATAAACTATGCATTTGTTCCCTTGATGCTGTTGTCAACAGAAACAATAATAACAATAGTAATAATAATAATATTAAAGAGCATGGTTATGGTCATGGTTTGTGTGTTTGCATGCTAGTTGTTGGCAGTAGTTTCCTTATGCTGTTTAAAATCAGAGTTTAATTAATTAATTAAATTATTTTTGTGATACTATGTTTATTAATGATGTTTGTTACAGAAATAAAATCAGTTGTTATTAAAATTTTAAATAACACACGCACAATATCTTTGCACAATATCAGTGGGAACAAAGGTGAAAGGAGTGGACCTGGACGCTCCAGGAAACATTAACGGCATTCCCGTCTTGGAGGTGGACATGGAGTCCTTCGAGGAAAAGCCCTGGAGAAAACCTGGTATGTGTGTTTTCTTACATTCTTTTGTTTCTTTATTAATATTGTAATTGTTTAATTTATTTTATCTGATTTATATCAAGATGTATCACTTGACATTTGAGTTTGTCCAGCCTTTATCTTCACTGAAATTATTATTATTAGGTTTAAATAATTAAAAAGAAAGCACCTTATTGTAGTTTTTAGACCAAGAAAACTATTTTTTCATATCTTATTATTCACTAAAACAAAAATAATTAAATTACAAGCAAGCCGGTAATGTTAAAGGCATATTGCACCCTCTTTTGGAGAATTAGTGAGTGAGTAAACGTAGAATGGAATGGAATAGAATAGAACAGAATGCATTTATTGTATACAGTGTGGAAATTCAACTTTGGTCTCTCATGGCATTAAAAACACTGATAAAGTATAAACACCCTCAACAAGAAATGTAAGGAAAGAGCCTCACTCCCGTTATGCTGTATATGACTGTTGTAGTGAAACTCTGTGTGTGTGTGTGTGTGTGTGTGTGTGTGTGTGTGTGTGTGTGTGTGTGTGTGTAGGTGCGGACTTATCCGACTATTTCAATTACGGCTTTAATGAGGAGACGTGGAAGGCGTACTGTGAGAAACAGAAGCGTCTTAGAATGGGTATCGACCCTATTGCCATCAGCTCCACCACCAGCAAAATCTCTGTAAGACCTCAATTACCCACAATCCACTGCCTTATCTACCAGTTCCACTGTTGTATTTTCCCACAATCCACTGCTTGATACAGAAAAAAACATTACTTAGCGTTAGCTAACACTACCCACAGTTCTGCTGAATTTTGCTGTTTTGACCTAGTTAGCTGTCTACATAGAGAGCATTTTACATTATAGTGTGTTCCCTCATAACACGTAGGCGGCCCCAATTCTTATATACCTTGAAAATGCTGCCTACTGAGGTATTTTAATCTGCCCAAATTTTAAGGCAGCATCAAACCCTTCCTCAGCCGTGAAGGCAATCCTATGATGCAACGCAAACACAACTGCTGTCTATTTCGCTCATCTCCAAGAGCAAAAATAATTCAAATCATGATAAAAATGGGCAAAGGATAATCCATTGCGCTGACACTGAGACAATGCTAGCCACTGAGGTAAGGAGGGAAAAAGTGTGAGTGTGTTGCTCTCTAACTCAATAATCTGCCTTATGAGGACAGATTTTGGTTAGAACGGTGCCTACTTAAACAGCTACCTATGTATGAAGCTATATTAAAGTCAAACGTTTTGTTCATTTGGAAAAAAAATCTGAAACTGAAAGTTCAATTCTTTAGATTGAACTATGAAAAATACAATAATGTTTTCAAAATCAAAATAAGTGTAAGATAAAAGTTTCTCAGCACTTTGCTGGTGATGGCATCCGCTCCATCAGGACAAAGCTGCAGTGAGCCGGTAACAAATCTGAATAAGCTCCCTATTCCTCAGGTTCTTAGTCTGATGTTCTATTCCACCTTAAATCGTGATTTAATTTAAGCTGGACGCCATCACCAGCAAAGTGCTGGGAAAAAAAAGTGTGGCTGTGGAACTACACACTCTGACAGAGTTTATAGCTCTTTTACAGTCCTAATATCTCTCCTTGTCTGGAGAGTAAGAGATACAGCGCCACCCTGTGGACTTGCAAAATTTGAATTTGTTCAAAGTACTAGTAATTCTTTGTATGGGGAGGAATAAAATAAATTCAAGTGTATGTTAATGTAATATACATAAACTGGATAAAGGAATCTTTTTTTCTTTATTATAATTTCTGAATTACAATCTCTTAATTTTCTAAATAAATGATGGGGAAAAACTTTGTCAATTTGTTTTTAAAAATGAACACAACCTAGACAGCACTATTTTAAAGCTTATAGAATCTAAACTTTTCCTCTCCTCTCTATTTCTTTCTCTCTCTTGCTCGCTCGCTAGCTTGTCAGGTGCATATAGAAGCAGCGTGGTAGGCATCATTTTTCCACTTTGTGTATTCTTTACTCCAAAATAAAAGCCCTCTGCTTTGTAATTACTTAAATTCTGATGGCAGCGGTGGGCCATCACTGCAAAATACGCATAGCGGAAACACTGGAAACCGATTCACAATTGTGTATTGTGTTTCTCATGTCTTTAAAAAAAGTTTTTGTTTGTCTGTGTCTCAGGTTCAACAGGGACGGACAGGTAATGATAAAGAAGTGTCTGTTGTTGCTCATGTCACGAAAACAGACTTTACTTCTCCTCCAAACATCTACAAAACAGGACAAAACTCGTCCAGGTACACACACACACACTCTCTCTCTCTCTCAAGTCTTTAAGTTAAGCAGACACCTGCTAATATCACTAGGATTGATTTTAGATGGTTGCAATAGTCAATCTCTGACTGAAAAAGAAACATGAACCAAAATGTAAGGCACAACATAAAACATTCTGTACTGCCCTCTGGTGGAAGACAGAGTTCAGAGACTTCACACTTTCTCAATATGAGAAAGTAAAATCTTACAATAATAGAAGCAAAATTCTAAGTGTAGTGGCTGTGCAGAAGTGTCCACAGGTGTGAGTGATTGGGTGAATAGGTGAAAGTTGCCACACTGAACAGAATGAAGAAAATGAATCAATGAGTGTTAGCTAATTTAGACTGGTAGCTACAGTATAAAATTACAGAAATCATACATCAGACACGAAACTTGTCGAAGTGACTAAATTTATAGTAATTGGGAAAATTTGTGGATTTTTTTAAAATTAATTTTTATGGTAATTAACAGGTCATTGTTGGTAGTATTTTTTGTGTGTGTGTGTGTGTGTGTAACATATTTTCTCCTGGTGTGAGAGAGGAGGTAACACTTCTCTGCCTGTCTCCTTCACTCATTCAATCATAGGATTTCCCCTCCACAGTGGGCAGGGCCACCCTCCCAAGACACGCCCTTTTATACGTAAGTGGGTGTCTATATGGGCAGAGCTTCTTTTTCACAGCACCTGAGAGTTCAGTAAATCCAAAGTTGTTTGTTTTTTAAAGGGCCCATATCAGGGAAAACACAAACATACATCTGTTACCTCTATTATATTCAATAAAAATAAGGTTAAGATATATATATAATGTATGTGTGTGTTTGTTTATATTTGTTTTTACATTTTTTAATGTGGATTTTTTAATGCCTTCCACATAAAAGCATCATTTTTTTCCCCCACTTTTAATGGGTTTACTTTAAACATCACAACATATAATCTTAAAGATTTTACAGTTAACACTGACTGAAGAGGAAATATGGGCCCTTTTCATTTATCATATTATCTTTTGATCACATAGTCTGTCACATTGGGACGTTTGTTTACGTCTCTGTTACAAAGTCTTACGTAGCTTTAACTGGATGTGGCTTAAAGCTACGGACACTTTGGGACATATTTTTTAATTTGTAGCAAAATAAAATGTAATATAATTTTGCATGTGTTGTTGAATAATTTGTTCTTGTTTTGTGGAATATTTCTTGTGTGTTTGTGTATGTGGTGTTTAATTCTGATGCTGAAAGTCCTGTAGAGTTATGTTGTTAATCACTCTGTCGTATATTTGTGGTCTGTGTGTGCTGCAGGAAGTCCAGCGGGACAATCGATGTGATTGGTGGACAGACGGCAACCATCAGCCGAGTGGAGGGCCGACGGCGACACAATCTGGAGGAAAACAACATCCAGGTACACACACACACACACACACTGCTCTGGTCGGGGCCCGCCTTGGGTCACTGTCTGTGAGTAGTGTGTTGTGTTCTCTCTGTGTGTGAGTGACTGGTGAATGTGTGAATGAAGGGGTGTGTTTGTGTGTGAGAAACTGTCCATATATATGTGTGTGTGTCTGTGAGTGACTGTGTGTGTATGTGTGCGTGTGAAATTGTCCACAGGTGTGAGTTAGTGTAACTGGTTGAATGTAATTCTTGGGACTCACCCTGAACCTAATCAATGACTTACAGAAGATGAATGAATAAAAATCAAAATCCAGAAGCTAAATATTTATTTAAGTCTTAAGAAAACCAGTTTCGTGCAAAATGTTCTCCTTCAAGCGTGAAGAGCTGTTGGAACAGATATCTGTATATTCAGTCTCTGTAGCTCCCTGTTTAGCTCAATAATGTTTTCTTGTTTTTATTGTCTAGGTGATTTCAGAGCACTCTTCAAACGAAACAGAACCAGCGCCTGTAAAGCTGCCGACATTCTTCCCCCCGGGACCACTTCCTCCGAATATCCCTCCGCCTCCGTTTCTCCCTCCTCCCCCTGTCAGCCAGGCCCCGCCTCTCATTCCGCCTCCACGTCAGTCTCTTTTTCTCTATTATACATACTATCTGTTTTTCTTTTTCTCTTATTTTTCTGTCTCTGCTGCATTTTTTTAACTATTTCATTTATAACCTATTTCTCATGTCTTTATCTCTCACACACAATTTTATATTTATTTATTTAATGTTTACTGTTGTTTACAGGATTGCCCATCACTGTTCCTCCTCCTGGTATGTTCTGTCCCAAATTTACACACACACAAACTTTTTATTATTTTTTAAAAATTATAAAATATTTGAAAAATGTCTTTTTTTCCCCCACAGGTTTCCCTCCTCCTCCTGGAGCCCCACCCCCTTCTCTCATCCCAACCATTGAAAAGTAAGACCTTGGCCAATCAGCTTTCAGACTCTAACCATGTGGGATGGGCTTGTTGCCTTTTACTGTGTAGACGTGTTTTCTGTTATTTATATGTTGTTTTGCTGTAGCAGTGGGCATCCTGGAGGATATGACTGTCGTCCAGTTGCTCCGTATCCGTTCCCACCAGGTCAGTCTCCAGTAATAAACCAAGAGATTTGTTCCTGCTATGGTAGAACATGTGCTGGTTCTAAAATTTGAATATCATGAAAAAGTTTATTTCAGTAAATTCATTCAAAATTGAAACTTGTATATTATACTCATTCATTACACAAATGTTTATTTCTTTTAATTTGATGTTTATAACTGACAACTCATGAAAACCTCAAATTTAGTATCTCAGAAAATTAGAGTTTTGTAGAGTCTTAAAATAAGACTATTACAAAAAAAAAAAAGGATTTTTAGAAACGCTGGCCAACTGAAAAGTATGAGCATGTACAGCACTCAATATTTAGTTGGGCTCCTTTTGCCTGAATTACTGCAGCAATGCGGCGTGGCATGGAGTCAGTCTGTGGCACTGCCCAGGTGTTATGAGAGCTGAAACCCCTGTCTTGCATTCATCTGTGGTGGTTCTTGGAGCACTGACTCCAGCTGCAGTCCAGTCTTTGTGAATCTCCCTAACATTTTTGAATGGGTTTTGTTTAACAATCCTCTTCAGGGTGTGGTTATCCCTATTGACTGTACACTTTTTTTCTACCACTTCTTTTCCTTCCCCTCGCCTCTCTATTAATGAGCTTGGACAGAGAGCTCTGTGAACAGCCTCTTTACAATGACCTTTTGTGTTGTGCTCTGCTTGTGTAAGGTGTCACTGGTCAACAGTCAGCAGTCTTCCCCATGATTGTGGAGGTGTTTTGAGTTAATTCGCTGATTAGAGTGTGGCACCAGGTGTCTTCAATATTGAACCTTCTCACAATATTCTAATTTTCTGAATACTGAATTTGGGTTGGGGTGGCACGGTGGTGCAGCAGGTAGGTGTCGCAGTCACACAGCTCCAGGGACCTGGAGGTTGTGGGTTCAAATCCCGCTCTGGGTGACTGTCTGTGAGGAGTTTGGTGTGTTCTCCCCGTGTCCACGTGGGTGGTCTGGTTTCCTCCCACGGTCAAAAAACACACATTGATAGGTGGATTGGCATAGGTGTCCATAGGTGTGTGTGTGTGTGTGTGTCGCCCTGTGAAGGACTGGCGCACAGTAATTCCAGGTAGGACCCACCGTAACCCTGAACTGGATAAGCGGTTACAGACAATGAATTAATTTGGGATTTTCATTAGTTGTCAGTTATAATCATCAAATTAAAAGGAATAAACACTTGAAATATCAGTCTGCGTGTAATGAATGAGCATAATACACAAGTTTCACTTTTTGAATGGAATTACAGAAATACTTTTCCATGATATTTTAATTTTATGACCAGCACCTGTATGTGTAGACTAAAAGGCAACTTCACTGATTGCTTATATATTTATTTATTTTTAAAGGGGACGTATTATGCAAAACTCATTTTTTGCATGCTTTTGTACTTCCACTTGGGTCTCTACTGCTCCTATAAACACTCCAAGTGCAGGAAAAAAAACATCCGTCAGGATGGTGTCAGGAATCATATGCTTCTACGAGCCGTTTGGATGGCTTCTTGTTGTGATGTCACACTATGGGAATGTTCAGAGAAACAACACTGGCATTCATGAAGGTCTTTGTGCAGGCAGACGCTCACTACGCATGTAGGGCCCCACCGATTAATGAAGGCCCCTAGTCCCAAATAGGGAGAGTTTCTGTATTATTAGAAGATGAAGAGTAACTATCAGGAAATTAAAAAAAAATAAAAAATAAAAAAAAAAGCAAAAGAAGACTCGAGACTGAGCTGCAGGAACAGCAGTGAGGTAAACCTGTGGCTGTTCTTCTCGAGGTTGGATTGTTATAAATTATAGTATACGTACATAGCAGCGGGAATGTATTTAGAGTTGGCGTGTGCTGCGTCGCTGATCTCCACAACTTTAAAAGCCTTCCAGTGCCAGGGTGTCATGAACTAAACTTTGAAGCAGAAAAGTGAACATATACTGATGTTTTTATACTGTGTAGTATTTGTTTAAACGTCCCCAAACACACTAGTGCAGTCTAAAACTTGCTTAAAATTTAATTCCACCTTATAAAATGACATAATAATTTCCAAGTGCTATATTGAGTTATTCAAAGTTTAATTTCCACTTTAAATGCTGCTACTATATTCACACAAACACACTAACACTGGCATATTTGACGTTTTCATTAAAAAAAGTGAAACAGTTACATGCGTCTGGAAAAAACTACTGCATCATTTGAGGTTACACAGTGTTGTAAGGGTGCAGAATAAATAGCTATGTTAGCTTCTTTTTCTTTTATTTCACCTTAAGGGCTGCATCTGTTACAGAATCTGACAAATGCTGACTTAATTATGACTTTAATTATGTTAAAACTGTTTATTTATATATTGTTTTTTGAATAAATATTCTCAATATGAGAGGCTCTCTGTGCAGGTGGCTCCTCCTCTTCTTGCGCTGGGGCCGACTCAGGGTCAGACACAGGGTTGGATATCGCCTCTGTTTTCTGGTATTTTTCAAGAATGGAGCTGGTGATATTCCATTATGTGGGAATGATTTTGTTCAAAGAACTTCATGAACATGTTTTGTGTAATTAATAGACCCCTTTAATATGTCCCCTTTAATAAATACACACTGCTTAAAATATTAACAAATAAGTGATGAAATGAATAAAAGTTGATGGCTAAATCAAAACCAAAATTTAGAAAACAATTTTTATCAAAAAAGAAAAACAAAACTGGCAATAAATAATAATAATAAAAAAGACGTAAAATTAATTCCAGGCGCAGCAGGTAGCGTCGCTGTCACATAGCTTCAGGGTCCTGGGGTTTTGGGTTCAACTCCCTCTCCAGGTGACTGTCTGTGAGGAGTTTGGTGTGTCCTCCCGGTGTGGGTTTACTCTGGATGCTCCGGTTTTCTCCCACAATCCGAAAACACATTGGACACTTTTGAGTCACCAATCCACCTATCATAGGTGAGAGTGTGTCGCCTCGTGAAGGACTGGTGCCCCCTCTAGGGTGTGTTCCTGCCTTGCGCCTAGTGATTCTGGGTAGGCCCACAGTGACCATGAATTGGATAAGCAGTTACAAACAATGAATGAATTAATATAATTCATTCCGCTGTCTAAGCTTGTCTTAGAACTGTCCATTCTGCCTTAAATGGCCTGGCACTTATATTTTGATCATAAACTTAATCTTATTAAAACTTTGTGTTCTACTTTCAGTAGAGCAGCCACTGTGGTGCCAGTCCACATTAAATGGTTCAGCAGTTTACTTTAGGTTTTTTCAGTTATGTTTATTGTAGGATTTATTTGTTTGTTTGCAGGTGGTTACCCCCCGCCCATGCAGGCTCCAGTGAACAGCTGGTCTGGAATGATGGACAACGCCAAACAGTGGGATTATTATCCTCGCAGAGATAAAGAACGAGAAAAGGAGAGGGAGCGGCCGAGAGAGAGAGCACATGACCGAGAGAGGGAGAGGGAGAGAGACCGGGAGAGAGAGAGAGAAAGGGAGCACAGCCCTACATCCATGGCCTATAACAGGTCAGATCAGGAAACAACAACATTTCATAAGTGACAGGATTTATTTGCAAAAAGTATATATTTATCCATGGTTTTATACATCTACAGTGGAGGTTTAGGGCCACGGTAATAAAAAAAAATAGATTCAGAGAATAAAGTCAGAATTCTGAGAATATTCTTTGAATAATTCTGAGAAAAAATCTCGGAATAATTCGCTGCGTATAATGGAGCAGACACACAGTGTAACACTGGAACGCAGTGTGTTGCTTAAGTCATACTATGGTATATATTTCAGGAATAAACACTCAGTTTTCTTCCACATAACCCAAACAGTGTTTCTCTAAATATTCTGATTATATTCTCGAAATTATACAGACCTTCTTTACTCAATTATCCTGAGATTTTTTTTCTCAGAATTATTCAGAGATTATTCTCAGAATTCTGACTTTATTCTTGGAATCTTTTTTCACTCAACACTGTGGCCATAAAACTCCGTCATATACAGCTATTCTTGTCAGAGTCGCCCTCTGTTTAACAGTTGTTTAATTTATTCCCTTATTCAATCATTTGATTATTTCCGTATGCTAGACAGGGAAGGAGAAATCTAGCCGTTCACTTACAACTCTGCTAGCCTATCCACTAGCATGTGCTATCAGAGTTAGCTAGGGTAGATATTTTTAGTTATTGAAGTGTGTTAGTTGGCTGCATACAATTATGCTGTGTTTTGTGCTCATCAGAAGGGTGTGTACAGACCTATTACAAAAAAAATTGAATATCATGGAAAAGTTGATTAATTTCCATAATTTAATTCAAAAAGTTAAACTTTCATAGATTATAGATTCAGGGCCCACAATTTAAACGATTTCAAGTATTTATTTATTTGTTTTCACATAATTTAGACTTACAGCTCATAAAACCCAGGAAAACAGGATTTCAAAAGATTAGAATACTATGGAGAAATCAGCCCAAACTACTTCTCAGATTTTGCAGGAAAAAAGAAATTAGGATCACAACATATCAATCAAAATATGGTTCAAAACTATGTCAGTCTTCAATACGTGGTTGGGAATCCCTTTGCTTTAATCACTGCCTCGATGCGACATGGCATTTAGGCAATCAGCCTGTGGCATTGCCTAGGAGTTATGGAAGCCCAGATTTCCTTGATGCTTGCTCTTCTTTGTTGTTGGGTCTGGTGGCCCTCATTTTCCTCTTGAGAATACCCCATAGATTCTCAATTGGTTATAGGTCTGGCGAGTTGGCTGGCCAGTCAAGCACTGTGATGGCATGGGCATCAAACCAGGCTTTGGTGCTTCTGGCGGCATGGGCAGGGGGCTGGTCCTTCTGGAAGATGAAATCTGCATCTCCATACAGATCCTCAGCAGAAGGAATCATGAAGTCCTCCAAAACATTCTGGTAGACTGTTGCGGTGACCTTGGATTTAAGAAAGCGGAGTTTACCTGCACCAGACATTGCCCCCCAAATCATGACTGACTGTGGATATTTCACACTGGACCTCAAGCAGTTTGGGTTTTGTTCCTCACCTGTCTTCCTCCAAACCCTTGGACCTTGATTCCCGAATGAAAGACACAGTTTACTTTAATCAGAAAAGTGAACCTTGGACCACTGGCCAATGGTTCAGCCCTTCTTCTCCTTGGCCCAGTTGAGACGCTTCCTACGTTGGATTCAGGTTCAGAAGTGGCTTGACCCGAGGAACCCGACAGTTGTAGCCCATCTCCCGGGTACGTCTGAATGTGGTGGTTTTTGAAGCTGGGTTTGAAGCTGCATCTCTGCCAGATTCTTGAATCTTCTCTTTTTGATAATCTACTGAAGCCCACGGTCATCTCTTTTGCTGGTGCATCTTCTCCTGCCACATGCTGTCCTTCCACTAGACTCTCCACTGATATGCTTGGACACAGCATTCTGTGAACAGCCAGCCTCCTTAGCTATGAACTTTTGTGGCTAACCCATCCTATGGAGGGTATCAATGATGGTCTTCTGGCCAGTTATCTATAATCTGGCCCTGAATCTATAATCTGTGAAAGTTTAACATTTTGAATGGAATTAAGGAAATTAATCAACTTTGCCATGATATTCTAATTTTTTTGGAATAGGTCTGTCTGTATACCAGGTGATAATAAATAAGACTTCACTTTGTTCAAGTAAAAATCTGGCCTCTGTATAGAAAATTTCTCCAAAAAGTGATTTATCATTAATTAACAACTAAACTCTTTTTGAGTAATGACAAATCTGATCATAATTTATATTCAGAAAATATACATAATGCGAAGATTCAAATGCATATTTGCCAATTTCTCCAGGGCAAGAAGTAAAATATTGCGATATACACATCTCGTAAACACGCTTATAATCTAAAATACCAAGTTGACTAGTGGTAAATATGACTTTGTCCGCCATTCGGATGCAATGAATGCAAAAATAGTTTTTTCCCAGTTTCCGGCATCACTCGAATTCAGCATTAATAGAGTTAGCCCTTTTTGATTAGCAGATTTTCCTAAGGTAGCTGTTTCAAATGAGTATGAAAAAAAATATATATTATTTATTTATTTATTTATTTATTATTATTATTTTTTTTTTTCCCTGGATGTCCAACCCATTTTTTGTCTCAGCACTCTGAAATCACAGGATGACTCTAGAAGAGGTAGAAGAAATTGGTTCATTGAGTAGGAACCATGATTAATTTATCATTTTACTGTAAGCACTGTAACTAAACAACACTGTATCTGCCCAGTCTCCATGGGGAGAACATGGAGTTCAGCAGTGATTCTGAAGGTCACTGGGGGATTTTGAGACTTCGCTTCTGTGTGTTGCTCCTCTTGTTAAAAATATTTTTTCTTTAACCTCTGCAGCTTTATAGTCAGCGTGTTGCTTGTTCTTTAAGCTTTTGTGTCCTGCTGCAAACAATATGAGCTGTTACTCCACCATCTTCCTGCTCATTTGTTTGGTCTGTAACCATGACAATGACGCTCTGCTTGTTTGATCAGATTGATTTTAAATGCATCCATCAAACGCAGAAAACAGAACAGGTTCTAATTCCAAATCTGACACAGCGTTGCGGTCCATCAGTTTTGGACTCTGTGTGAAGGACATATATAATATACATATGTTTGTTTTCAAAACTGGACATGCGAGTTTTTTTTTTTTTTCTTTTTTTGTGCATAAAAATCGGAATTGGTGTGAAAAGGCCTTTAGCAAGGCTGGCAGTTTTTAGGGTGTACATTTTGGAAAGTGTATGTTAAAAAAATCCTCTGCATAAGTTTTTGTTTATTATGATGTATCTTTTTTATTGTTTTCTTGTCCCCAAAATGTACACTTTTATGGATGTCTTTTCTTTTATTGGGTTACTATTATTCTACATTGAGAAATCATACATTTACGCTAGAATTTTACAATACGATTCAGAATGTGATAAGAATATAAATAGGTATGTGATTATTATTGATATTTATAATGAATTAATATTCTGTCCCTTAGTGACGAGGAGCGCTACCGTTATCGTGACTATGGTGAGCGCGGCGGATATGACCGCCACAGAGAAAGATCAAGTCGAGAGAAAGAGGAGAGACACCGGGAGAGGAGACATAGAGAGAAAGATGAAGGGAGACACAAATCCTCACGAAGGTAACTCGTGCTTCACCAAACAAAATCAGATCCGTGCTGATTATTATTTGATGGAATGATTATTATATGATTATTTATTTGGTTAATGAAGTGCGTCTTCTGCATTTAACCCATCCATGGCAGCGAACAATCCCAGCGTGCCGGGCATTCATCCGTGGCACCTGGGTAGCAGTTGTGGGTTCGGTGCCTTGCTTAAGGGCACCTCAGGGATTGAGGAAGGAGAACACTGCTGTTTGTATAAAAGTGTTGTAGTCTAATGGAGACTCTCTCTCTCTCTGTGTGTGTGTGTGTGTATGTGTTTTTATGTGTGTATATGTATGTGTGTGTGTCTCAGCAGTAGCAGAAGGAGGCATGACAGCGAAGAAGGCGATGGTCATCGCCGCCACAAACACAAAAAGTCCAAGAGGAGCAAGGAGGGCAAGGAGCCAAGTGAAGAGCGAGCAGCTGACCAGGAGAACCAGGAGGCCATGGAGTGATCGAGGGATTATTTCACAGAGCAGAATTATTTCTAAAACTGGAAAACTTGAGCCCAAAGTGAGGTTTTACTCAATTGGAACGTTAAAGGGAGGCTCCAGTCCTTTTCAATTTGACCTCTATGTATTGCATCGGCATCATTCTTTCGCATTTTGCCCTAATCTGAAAAGAAACAGAAAACAAAACCACAAATTTCTAATGGAAACCAGCGTGCAGTTGCTTTAGCATCATCTGACTGCTTTTTTTTTTAACATTTTAGCTTAGCTTTGCACCTAACCATTAAATTCTGTTAGATCAAAGTTTCAGGTCTTTGAATAGAAGGTAAAGTTGTCGTAATGGCTACTCCAGTTCACTTTACAAAATGTTGGAATTATTGGAACTTGTAGGAATAAGGTTTATAAATGTTAGAAATATTTTTCATTTATTATGGAGGGCCTCATGAACACAGCCCTAGATTTAAATGTTACCAAATTATTGTCGCTGTACTACAAACAAATTAGATAGCTTAGGTTACATTTACACTGAAAAAAACTTTAAATTATGTGGCTAATGTTGAAATTCCAGCTCTGTGAAATATCTCATTGAATCAATGCTGTCCTTTGAATGTCGTATCATTCGAAACCAGATCATCTGTAGTGTCTCTGCAATTTGTCATCTTATGTTTTACTTATTTTGTCCTTTTGTTTAGGTTATTTTCTAAGTACCATTTAGACATTTATTTGTTGGATTAAAAAAAGCATTTGGTAATTTCTCTAACGAGTCTGATGTGGGTTTATCCGGCAGCTGAACAAATTCCCAAAAAATGGTTATCTAGTTAGTATGCAAGTTTTGTTAGTCTTCATATTTAGTCTTGACCTGCAGGAATGGTTTGGTAAATTTAAGAAAATTAACTGTAGAATAGATAGTCAAAAATAGTTTTGACATTGAAAATTACAGGTGATGAAATTCCTGCCCTGCTAGTGATACCCCAATCAGAAAAAGTACTGTTGTGAAATGTGACTAGGAGCAACAATATATAAAGAAGCAACTGCCTACAATGGCTGCTATTAGTCATTGAGATACTACTTTTTTCACTCATTTCATGATCAGGTTCAGATTCAAATGTAAGTAAGTTTAGGGGTATTTTATTACTGTACATACACCGTACTTATATAATCTTCAAAGAAATAAAAAATAAAAAAGGTTGAATGCGTCATAGGCATGGAAAAAAAACTGGATATTTCAGGATAACTTAACATCTCTCACACATACATATACACTGTGGATTAGGTATTTTAGAGTTGCATGTTGTAGTTTGAATTTACTTTTTGACATAACTTAAGCTTATAACACAAGATAAATAGAACAAATTTGACCTCAGATTCAAAGTAAAATTTGAACATGCTAAAATGTTCAACCTACTTGTCACAGTCAAAAAAAATTATATAATAATATATAAAACCAAATCTAGAATAATCCACATCAGGTATTTCATGTCTCTCTGTTTCCTCACAGTGAAACAAAGACCTTAAAAGGGGAGGGAGATATTTATATAGATACAATATTTCTCCATTTCTTTCAAAAACACTCAGACAAGTGAAGATTTTTCACCAGGTATCGCTCAAGGACGGACCCAAAACAATAAAAATCAAGTGAGAAAACATCTCTATTTTCTCACAAAGCAGGTAAACAGTGCTAAAAATAACATTTAAAAAGAGGACAAGGGAAAAATATCTTTCTGTGCTGCATCACTGAAGCCTGGCTATGATGTGGACCTTTTAGAAAAGTTGTTCTTTTCCAAATTGTGGTATTTTCAAAGGACAAACCAGTCATTTTCTCCTGTGGTTTTTCTTCATCTTATTGAACAGGCCTTACATCTGACACCTAGTGGCCTGGATGTGAGTGTGTGTACTAAACCCATTTAAAATATGGCTGCTCCCATTTCGGGGACCTACTTTATATAGCACAAAGGGATAAAACAATGACAAAGCTAGTTATACTTCATCTCAAAGGGAAAAAAAACTACATTAACATTGTCTTCTACTTTTTTTGCTGGTGAAAATGATTGATTGCTCCTTTAATCCATGTCAAAGTGTGGCCCTTAATCACCACTGCCAGTGTGATTGTCTCTGGGATTTCATGAGCAGTAATGATATTCTAGAATGACCAATTTTTGGCCCAATTTAATTTCTTCCACTAATCCCTCAGTAGTCCGCTTCAGATATCTCTCTCCATTGACTTTAAAAAAAAAAAAAAAAAAAAAAAAATATATTCCATAACTGAATGTTTGAGAAATAAACCGTGATTGAATGTTGCTTTGTTTTCATGTGAAATGTGTTCTAAACAAACCTATTAATTAAGAACTGTTCACAGTGGAGGTGAATGGAATCAGACATCCACTCATGGAAGCTCCATTGAGAAAGTGGTTTATAATTCACTGCTGATCTCTTAGACATTGTTTTACAACTGTTTTGAAAACTTTGGGCCTTAAATGTATTTTTTTTAAAAACATCCTGGATTTCCAGTATTTTCTAACATCATTCCATATTATTTTTTTCAGGTTGTAGAGGTCAATACAGGTTGTGGAAATAAAACGTGTTTTGGGCATGGAAACTCCTGGCACCATGCACCATAACTGAAAAGTTTCTCTACAATCAACCATTTCAGGCTAAAATGCATTTCTTTACTGTTTACATTCGACAACACTCAAATTATAGGAGAATTATAAAAAAATAAAAATAATTTTTAATAAAATGGTGGAATTTCCACTTAAAGTATGAACAAACTTTAAGAAAAGTTTCCCTTCTTAACCTAAACATGGTCAGTCAGACATTGTCTGAAGTTAGCTTCTTTAATTCTGCAATGCTAATGTAGCTAACCATTAAGCTCTATGTGCACTGTATATAATTTAATTCCATGTGCACTAATTTCATTGTATTAAAATTACATTTTACCTCAAATAGTGTTCTGACACATATCTAGAAACAGACAAAAGTACAGAAAAAAATTACTAGCCTTCAAGATATGAGGCAAGGGATTGTAACTATGCTAAGTACTGCAACAATTCACAAATAAATTGTCAAAAATAGAGTAAATCACTTAATGATTCTGAAACACATAAACAAATTATTAAAAGGTGAGAAATATCCCGTTACACTATAGCTTAGCAAATAAAAATGTAAATGTTACCATTGTTTTAAAATGCATGCTAACATACTTTTGTCCATTTCTACAGCTAATGCTGTGTAATATACTGTCAAAAATGTATACAACAGTCTACTAAACATCCACAGTTTACAACATGTTTGGTGGTTCAGCCATTGTGCTAAATTTCACCATTATAGGCAACACTAGCATTCAACAGCTTTTTACCTTCAGGTGTAATGTAAAGCTAACTTCACACAGGCTAACCAACTATATTTTTGGTAAGAAGGGAAAGTGTAATTTTAATTTTCTCTCCCCAATTCTTTCTTTAATGCGTGGCTAGCAAACAAGCCTTGTGCTGTGGAATAATTCCTCTTGGTTAGCTTGTTGCTAGCTGCTCCAGTAGTGGCTGAATGCAGTGTGCGAATAAAAGGTGCAGGTCCAAAAGTCTTAAAACATTTGGATGTTTTCCAGTTTTGGGGCAGAGGTGGTTTTTAAGAAGTGTTTGGACTCCTCCTAGCTTCGCCTGGGCTATAGTTACAGTTTCTTGCTGCATATGAAGTGCCCAAATTTACATTTTTAAGGTCCGGGAGGGTGTAAACAATGCTCTGAATTCCGCAGAACACTGAGTGAGTAATAAGTGGCGCATATATATAAGGATGAGAGTCTGTAGTCTGTTTGGGGTCCGAGGGCACATGGAGACAGTGACAGTACCAGAGAAAGGCACCATAAGGCAGAGCACAGCCACTAATCGCTAATCCGGCCTGAAGATAGGGATTTTGGGTAGAAACTCTATCAGGATTACCTGCACAAAAAAAGAAAAGAAAAAGAAAAACATACTGAAATAAGATACAGATATTCATCTAAAGGTGCAAGCAGAAAAATTCTCAAACAATTTATCATGTTTTCAAACAGCCATTAAACTGATATCTATCCTAATTAGCAACACACTAGCCACCACCTGGAACATAACAGCAACCACCTAGAAATCTGCCAACAACCACCACCAACATTATAGCAACCACTTAGTGTCATTTTAATAACCACCTACCACAGCTATCACCAACAACTGGGATCACTACCACAACTACCTACCAATAACCACGCAACCACCAGTTATACCGAAACTTCCAATTAGCCACATCGTAGCAACATGGCCAATGACCACCCCCCCATGCAAGGCAGCCTCTTTATGGAACATGAACTGGTTCAAATTGGAACAACAAAGTAACTTGCTTCTTCATTGCGGGTAAGAAGCCTTTCAAAATAAACTCTTTCATACATGGTGTTTAGTATTAATTCCCACAAAATGTGTTCCAGATTCTGATGGTCAGTTCCTTACATGAAACTTTGCACATGAATACATGATACTGATGGATGAAGTGTGCTAAAAAACCTCAACTATCTGTTCTACTATCACTGCCCCAGGATTCACTTTATTACAACCACACCTACTGAGTGTTAACGTACCATCAATGTATAGAACTTAATTCTGAACTTACGTATTCCATCATGTTGTTGGTTTCACACTTCCTTTTGCTCAGCCTCCAATGCAAACACAGCTGAAAAAGAGCAGCAGATTAGTGAGATTGATTTACTGAGTATCATCAGCACTGGACCCAGACAAACACACTCACCTTGTGATAGAGCCGGTTGTTCTCCCACTCAAGTAACTTCTCTATGGATCTGCGTGTCTACAGAGAAAGGGATAAAAAATAAACACCCTCTTTACTCACTTGTACACTCAATGACCATTCTATCATAAACCCCTACTGTACAGTTTGAACTGAAATACTGATTCAGGAAACATACAGCAAAAAAATACTAAATTGAAACAAACATGCATAAAATACATTGAATGCACTATAATTACTTCACTACCATATGAGTTACTCTACATGCCTCAAAATTCAATGTCCATGACAACAGCATGAACACACAAGACAATGAATTAATCTCCATTACTTGTATTAACCTGGACCAAAAATATTACCAAGTAGATAAATAAATCAGCTGCACCCTGATTTTATTAATGTAAATGTAACTGTGCTGTTTTAGTCAGATCATCTTTGTTGAGATAAACATTTTTTTGGTCTGAAAATAATTCCAGTGGCCAAAATCGCAATGCATTTCCCACATTAGTACACCCTCTTCTGGGTCCCACCTGTAATTATCCCGGTCAGTCGGGGTCACTCACCCGTTTGCTGAGGCAGATAACAGGCCATAGGCTGAAGCCCAGGGTGCAGCAGCAACACAAACAACCGCAGAGTAACCAGCGCACATTCACTGGCAGAGACTTCCGCAGGCAGCTGTTCACTCGGCTTATGCTGGCTTTAAACTCCTCTGGTGCTACCTACACACACACACACACACTGTACTCACTGCCCCTAGATACATGGACTTTATTCTGTTTGGTCCACCCATCTGTAACAGGATCAGCTGGCTTTGGAAACCACAGTAACAGCAGTGGTAATAGTTTAATTATTGTGTATGTTGTTGTTTGGGACTGAACACAGCTTCATCATCAGTTAGATGAGATAAGGTAATAATTTATTAGTCCCACAGTGGAGAAATTCATAGTGTTACAGCAGCAAAAGGGATAGTAAAGTACTCATCAGTAATTAAAAAAAAAAAAAAAAAAAAAAAAAAAAAAAAAAAAAAAAGAGTACCAAAACCATAACTTGGTAATTACTGTAAACATTAATAATAGAATATGATAAAAATTAGAAATATCTAAAACTCTGCAACTAGGAAAGAATAACTCTACTGATTTGTCTGAACTATATACCATGTGTAATAGTCATATCCATTTAATTGTAAATATCCTTCAGAGTCCAGCTCTTGCTGGATTCTTTTGTTGGCCACTGATCCAAAGAGCGTTGGAACCTCTTCAAAAGATCACAACATAATTTTATGAGCTGCCGATGTGTGTCTATGAAAACAAATATGTTCTCTGCTGTGGCTTGGAGATTTTACAGATCGCGAGTTTGTGCACTCTCTGGCAAATCAGCATTCTGCAAGGTTTACACGTCACAATATAGTCTCTACTCTACTTGCTTGGAACCTTGAAAAAACAGGGATTAAAAGAGGAAATTGTTCTAGGACCAGGGCCAATTTTACCCGACGGAAAAGGAGAAAAGCTGAGTAGAATCGAGTAAGGATCAAGCAGTGAAAAGCATTGCATACTCACCTTCCCCGTGAGAGCAGAGGGAAATTCTGTCTCAAATTTATTGCTGAGACCGAACCTGTGGAATGGAGAAGATAGCACTCAGCTAAAGACAGACCTCACATCTATCAGTTACAATCTCTTATCTCCCTTTCACCACAGCACTCTGAAGATTATAAATTGGCTCAGATCTGTAACAGTCTTATTCAGATCCTAAGCCTGAGATCAACTTGTGCACTGCCTGGCTGTCTACAGGGGTGTAAAGGCCCCCAGGGTTGAATTATCTGAAATGCAGAACGACTGCTATCAAATCCTCACAGCAATGTTCCACTATATAGAACAAACCCTGCCCAATGTATATCACTGGTACAGAGGCACCATCGGGCAAGAGGGTTTCCTCAAATTTTGGTGCATCTTCAGGTGTTCAGTGCATAGACTGCATATTCTCTACACTCTATAGGTGTGTTCCAAATCCTAGGCTGCGGTCGACGTAGGACGTGTCCTCGTTAGCACTGTCCCATGAATCCCATAAATGGAATAGTCTAAAGAGGCTGCGTCATGATGTCACCGGTCTGCCTTAAAGAACTAACATTTAAGTTAAAACAGATGATATTTGATTATTAAAATTATCCCGCAAAATAATTACATATTAAAAGTGTTTTTAAAAATCATACTATAACTTTAAACACTCAAATTTCAATTTTAAACATTTACATTTTAACTGGGATTAAAATCAACATACATGCTATGGTACTGTAATATGCCAATAAATGTATTAATTAAATATGGTATAGAGATAAATATTTTAATTAATCGATTATTTTACACTTTACAAGGTAAAGAAACTCTGTTCCTAAAACTTCTGAAGCTGTTTAATGCCGTGTCTTGTTCATTTTCTATAGAATCAGATTTGTGACAAAAAGAATCGCACAAAAATAATAATAAATCATCTCAAACATAAAACATATAACTTGCAAACAAAATATCCAGTTCTGATGTTTGTGCTTCATGACTTTTTCGCGTGAGCTCTGAGTCCTGCACGTGCTCTCTGAGTTTTGTACGTGAGCTGCATGAGTTCTATGCGCGAGCTCTCTCAGTTGTGTGCGCCTGATCCCTGAGTTTTGCTAGCATTTTTGACACAAACCTCTCACGTGGGCGGGTTTTCTCAGGGGTGCCTTCCCATTGGCTAATGAATTTTTAAGTGACAACTCAGTGGAGAAGGGTTATCTCTGCAGGCCGGAGGCAGCTCCAGCACTTGCTGGTTTCCGCCCACTTGCTGCATACGCCCCTCCCACTTTCTGGTCTCCGGCCAGATATAGTTGTGTGTATTTTGGACTGCACATGCGTACTTCACGTTGCAGCTCAGCAGCGGAGACACAGTGGGGATTTTACATAAACACGAATACTCTCTGTGATTTACTGTTTTAAAACGCTGAAATATCTGCAAAGTCCGACGATATCAATGTAGATATAGGTAGTTTCGTCTAAAAAAAAAAAAAAAAAAAATACTGTGAAAACAAACCTGTTTGTCTCTAGATACTGATCTGAGGTAAATGCACAGTGATGTCTGTGTTTACTAAGGATGAAACTTAAATTAATTAGTTTTTGTTTATTTGTAAAACATTTTTAAATGAGTGCTTAATCATTATCAGCAATAATTACAATAATAAGTATTATTAATATTAATTAACAAGAACTGGTGAAGTGACAAAAAATGTAAAATGTTCTAATAGTATGCAGTTTAAGCAAAAAAAGGGCTATATGTTTAAATATTAGGAAAGGGGAAATTCTATGAGAGCCATTCAGCAGCGTTGATATGAGTGATATTCGGCACATGCGGAGTCCCAAAGCCAAATAACACACGCTTGCTGCAGTTGAGTCGTGAACAACGTCCAGTGCACTGAGTTGTCCCTCAAAGCTCATTAGCCAATGAGAAGGCACCCCCTGAGAAAACCCGCCCACGCCAAAGGTTTGTGCCAAAAATGCTCACAGAACTCAGGGATCAGACACACAAAATTTGGAGTGCTCGCGCACAGAACTCGTGCAGCTCGCACACAAAACTCAGAGAGCATGCGCAGAACTCAGAGCTCACACGCAAAAGTCATGGAGCACAAACGTCAGAGCTAGATATTTTGTTTGCAAGTCATAAGATTTTTTTTGTGCCATTCTTTTTGGCACAAATCTGATTTCATATTTTTCTACTTTGCACCACATGTGCACAGACAATTCTGGGGAACTGAAGGTTGTGAAGGATACGTCTGTTGCATCCTCAAAATATCTCGGAACGAAGGTTGTATACAAAAGGTCTTTCACGTTGGAATAGCCTTTTGACGTAGCGGCCGAGAAATACAGCCGAGCTCAGACGCAGCCTAGGTTTGGAACACAGCTATTTAAGTGAAGTGTATTTAAGGTGAAATGGTAGCGTTCAATACGTAAATATTTAGATGAAGAATATTTAGGTGAAAAAAAAAGGTACAGTTTAGCTATATTTAACTAAATATATGTGTGTTTAAAGTGGTGTATTTAACTGAAATGATAATCCACAAATTAAACAAAAATATGTTACACTGCTCATAAATTAATACATCCCAATCTGTGTCTCACGGTCTGCAATTTGTACAAATACAGTTACATTCATAAATACAAGCTTTTGATTTTCATATACATATAATTGTATGCAAAAATAGATATATTTGTTTAAGTGTACATGGCATATATTTGTAAAGTCTAAGTGTCTAATTTAAAATGTATTTCTAAATAGTTGTATCTGCACTTGTGTATCAAGTTACTCACGTGTTTTCCGTGATGTGCATTTGTTAATTTCATCCAAGTACAAAAATACAGCCTGATCCACAAAAGTGGCCAGCAGGCGAACAAGCCACCGGTGAGTGGCACTGTTGTTTTAGGACGTGTGGGGCCAACTTACATGGAGACGCATTTGCGCTACATTTAATGTGGAAGTTCGAACAAAATGCAGCCCAAGCCGCTGAATTCAGCTTCATATCACAGAGAGTTAGAAGCGGCTGATCACTATGGAACACTTTTGCCCTCCATTTAACGATGTTGAAATCCAGTCGAACTTCCCTAATTTTGCTGGAGACTAGGGTTGTTACATAAAATACATTAAAATCATCCCGTATTTGGACACTAAAACCCATGCTGCGTATTCGATACGGGTTGTTCCGTAATTTTGAGACTGGATTGTTAAAACGGATGATTCGTTTCAGACAGATGCTCTCCCTCAGCCGCAGGGAGGAGCCGATACCCCACAGCTCCTAGACAGAATATGCGCTTCTCATTGGTCATCACTTTTACTTAGCCAATCAACAGCCAGAGTTAGCTGTCTATCATTTACTGCGGCAGCCAATGGAATCACAATCCCGCCTACAGGGGGTTGTTTTGCAGCGGCCCTGACAACAGGTCAGTCCTGAAAAACCAGGGAGAACAACAGTGCCACCTAACTATGGATTATTCTGCTGGCCACATTTGTGGATCAGGCTGCATTTGTATTTGGATCGGGTGAAATGAGAAAGTCTCAACATCCAAAAACCCGCGAAAGGAAATGAACGTCACGGACAAACACATGAGTAACTTGATCCACAAACGCAGATTCAACAATTTACAAATACATATTAAATTCGCGACTCCGAATTTATATATATTTATATCATGTAAATTTAAACAAATTTATTTATTTTCGCATAAATGTATGGTGTATCGATGAAAACCAAAAACATGTGTTTATGAATGTAACTGTATTTGTACAAATTGCAGACCACGAGACACACATTGGGACGTATTAATTTGTGAATAGTTAAAACATGTGTTTAATATCTGTATGCAACTGGCAGTATCCTGAAGACAGAGTCGTGCACTGAAAATATCAGACTCTCCAATCAAATTGTGGGACGAGTGTCTGTAGCTGAGACTAGGGTAGACTGACTGTATTGTTTATTTAATACAGGGTTATGTGAGGTGGAATGTTAGAGTTCAGGTCGATGGAAGCCTTAAAGGTGAACTGACTGTATTGTATGTGTATTTAATTCTGTGAATTTAAGATGGACTGACTGTATTTTGTGTGTATTTGTAAGGCTGTGTTATTACCAAGGTCTGACTATTGTTTGCATACAATTCTGTGTATTTAAAACTGCATTTTGTGTGTGTGTGTGTGTGTGTAAGGTAGTGTATTTAATGTGAACGGCCTGTATTGAGGTTAATGCTGTAAATTTAATGTGGACTGACTGCACTGTGTGCCTAATGCTGGGTATTTCATGTGGTCTGCTTGTACTGTGTTTAATGCTGTGTCTTTATGGTGGACAGATTGTACTCTGTGTGTGTGTGTGTTTAATACTTTGTCTTTAATGTGGACTGACTATATTGTGTGTTTATTATTATATATTTAACGCGGACTACCTGTATTGTGTGTTTTAATGCCATGTATTCAAGAAGGTTTAATGTAGTTTAAGGGGAACTGCCTGTATTGTGCGTCTTTATTGTTATGTATATGTGGACTGATGGTACTCTGTGTTTTTTAAAGCTGTGTATGTAAGGTGGACTGTGTACAGTGTGTTTAACGCTGTGTATTTAAGGTGGACTGTCTATATTATATTATGTGTGTTTAATGCTGTGCATTTAACTTGGAGGGTCAGTATTGTGAGTTTGTTTAAGGTGTGTGTTCTTACACAGTGACCCGTCCTGAAGCCCGGACCAATACCGGTTCTGGAGAGTATTTTAAGAGTTGTTCTTCTGCGGCCCTCTGCTCGTCCTCCTCTTCTTCATCATCTTCGTCCTCTTCTTCCTCCTCGTAGATCTCATCAAAGTCCTCCATCATCGGGGCGGAAGACTCCCTTAAACCTCCCTCAGCCTCCTATTAGCGGCCCGTTAACACGGGGGTCCCAGTTATTGTGATTATTATTAACGCCACGTACGGATCCGAGCCAAAACAACATCAACATCAGCCGCACATCTCAGAAGTTATCGCGAGAACAGCCACACGCCATAAAGACGTCACGGGGTGCCAGTCAATCGGCTCTTTACTCCTCCCTACTCCCTACAAACTACTTCCTATGTGGTGCACTAGATAGGTCACAAATCAACGTCTGCTTTATACAAAATACGAGTGCGTTCTATTTTGTTACATAATCAACATAACGTCATAAACTAAACCAAGGTATTAATTTTATATATAGGTCTCAATCAATAAATCACGCACAGAAAAATCCAGTTTATACACAGAATTCCTCGTATGAGCTTGACCCTGACTGCCCAGCGCCGGACCACACTAAGGGTCTGTAGCTCTTGCCATAGTCACGCTATGGCCGGAGTGATTGATTAAAATTCATTAATACTAATTAGAGAACATTTTCTCAACCGAGGTCGGGAATATAATGTATAACTTGCATTATGATCAGTGCCATATCCTGCACATTGAAATAGCCTTATAGCTATAGCAACATTTAATGTCAAGTCAAATGACACAATTGCAACATATTTCAAAAAAATATATTAATATTACATATTCTAAACAAAATTTCAGTTTCTCGTTTCAAGTAAAATTTACAAATATAATAAAAATGAAAAAAAAAAACACATATAAAAAATGCACATTTAAATAAAGTCCCTAATGATTTGTCTTGTAGTTGTAGTTGACTGTACTAAGTTTTCATAACCAGCAATCTGATTGGCTCTAATTGTTGGAGAGCGGGACTTTATTCGTTAAAAGAATCCATGTTCAGCATTATGAGAATTTCAGCTGGCAATCGCTCTCTTATTAAAGTTTCTGGTTTCAACACCGTCATCCAAAAGTGTCCCAAAAGAGCTTTTATCACGTGTCCTATAAGATTATTGAGGTCCTCTGAGAGCGGTGTTTTGTCAGTACCCAAATTCATATTAGTTACCACTGGAGGTAGATCATTCACTGTGATGGCACCCAAGCTCTGGACTGACTGCTGCGCATGCGGATTCATCAAAGTCTACTCTCTGCTATGGAACACCGTTGGTCTCTAAACGTGTTGGATTCTCTGTGTTAACACGTTAAGTTTGTGTGGATTTTTTCGCTGTGGGGAATCATGATGTTCGTGAATCATGATGCTTTACTGCCACCCACTGGTGCAAGGCTTTATTGCTGAAACAACAGAACTTACCAAATAACGGAAAAATTTCAGTGTTTAATGTACTTAATGGTCTTTAATGAGATTTTGTGTGTATATATATATATATATATATATATATATATATATATATATATATATATATAATGAACCCCTCACTTCAAAGGATGACCACCACGGAATTCACTGCTGAAAAATAAAGCAATTTTTAATTGAGATTTTTTTGTTCAGTTCTATTTTGAAGGAGATAAAAACCTATCACGTTTTTAATGTGTATATATAGAAGTAGATAAAACATGAGTAAATTAATGCATCTTTAAAAACATTGTACATGTTTACAGAAAGAGGAGGATCTGGAAAGTTCATTTCACTATGGGTTTGTATTGCCACTGTATTGTTTAGCAGTTTACTATTAAAAGAATGCACATAATGTATCAATGTGAATTAATTACGCCCCAGTAGGTGTCACACACATAGTGTGAGAGAATAGTGATGCTTGTTTGATATAAAATTATGAAAAGCTTAGTTATAGTTATATAATAATATGCATGTTTACAAATTTTAAGGTATTAAACACCAGAGTCTTTTATTGTAAAAAATAAACTTCCAGTTGCTATGGGTATCAGCTTAGTACTGCTGTCTTCACACTGCTCACGTAGGGCTCAACGTAGCCATAGGTCAGCGCTTAGCTAAGTATGTTATGAATAATTCATATGAAATGTAGGGACTACATTCACAAAGGATTTATGTTTTGTGTCAGCTACAGTGTGTGATGTTAATCCTATTATGAATATGTAAGTACGCCCGAATTTGAGGCTTCCCATTGGCGAAAACCTTAAGAACTGTGTAAACGTGTCATTTTTGGTCACGTTATCATGACAAATTTTTACGTTAACACGCAATTTTTTTAATAACTTGTTAACGTGCATGTGTTCACATGTTTAGAGCCCAACGGCGTTCCATACTCTGCTTGTAAGAGTAGCTGCGCTGTGTTACACACCACGGAGCAGTGCCCCCTCACCCCTCTCGTCTTTTGTTGTATATGACGTGGTTCAGCGGCGCCAGCCAAACAGCCAATCAGGAAGAGGCTCAGCCTGGCCCACCCACTCGCCACGTCACAAATGTGAACATCACATTATTCTTAAATAAAAACCTCTAATCCTTTGTTCCCAACAGGAGAGGAGGAACCACGTATTCTTTCTTTATTTATACTTTATTTCAACTTTATTTATTTAATTTTCACTTATTGTTTTTGAAAATTTGTAACTGTTTACAGTATTTTTTGTGGTGTGTCAATTTTATTGTAGAGTTTGTCAGCCCTCTACCTCAGGATATTTTGTTTTAAGTTGTGTTGAGTGATATTTTTTTTACACTCTGTTTACTTTAGAAAAAACAGAATTGCACTGAAAGGAAGAAAAGACCATATTTTTTATTGTTTTTCTTAAGAACAATTCTATTTGAAAAAAGAAACAAAGAAACATAGAACTAGAAATGATGTCTAGTCAGTGCAGAATTTTTATTTTATTTTTTTTATTGTGGTTTCTCCTTTTCTACCTCAAAAAAGAGGTATTTCCCTAACGTTAAGGCAAAATTTGTTTTGTTAATGTTCCATTGTTTCTAAACAAAAATGTTGATTGTGATAATAAAGTATTTTGTTGTCAGGTACAATGTTTGGCAAAATTCTATCCTAGGTCTTTTGGATGATACTGGCTCTGTATTTACTTAGCATCGGATCTATAACAAAATTCCCAGTATCACCCACCTCTGCTTAGTAGCCTCACATTTGATATGCAGAATCACATCCGATTAGTCTGGTGATTTCCTGGAGCACTAAACCTGAACTGCAATGACTAGAAAAGCTACACCACTTAAAACAAACACTCTGTTCAAAATTAAACAACTCTTAATAATATATCAGTTACAGGTCCAGGTCTGGATAGTACAGCGTCTGGGTCTGGACCTAGACCTTGGTCTGCCAGTTTGAGTCCCCTGCTCTAGGGAGAGGCTACATATCTGACTTATGTGACCAAGGACCGCTCGGAATACTGTAGGAAATTAAATTTGACTGACACTCAAAAGGACCTATTACAAGCCTGCTATGTTTGTATGATGAGCCAACTTAATACACTTAACTGACTTGTGGGCGGAGTGTCTGTGGCTGAAACTACTTTTGCCATGACCATACGCTTCAATGGCACGGTGGAAGCACTGGGTGGCAGCAAAAGTAGAGGTTGTATACTGCCATCCATTGCCTCAGGACCACACCAATGGCTGAACTTTGAGCTTGACTCAAAGGGTGGGTTGGGGTGGTACACGAGATTTTAGTGGAACCCTGGTGGGATACCTGTATCAGTTAAATGTAGACAGCAAAGTAACTCTGTATATATGGAACCCACATGGACCCACAGTGGGTTTTCTTAATTCAGGAAGGCTGTCCAGACTGACCCTACATTTAACCCACCCTGGTCAAATCACTGACTCTGCAGGACATCTGTATGGTGGGCCAACTGAACTTATTATACAGCTTGTACAGATATAACCTCCTTATACAGACCCCACAAGGGTGCATTGGCTGGTAAGACATTTAATTTCTATTATGTTAACATTTAGCTGCAGTGTGTGAGTAAAAAATACTTGTTGTATTATTAAATATAACTTCTGAAAAGTGATCTATATATTATGGCCACATGAAGTTTGGAAGTCTGTAGCGATTGACTCTGCAGAAAATTGGGAATCTTTGCAGACTATGCGACTCGTCATCCTCTGACATTTTATGTGGCCTACTGCTTCGTGCTTGAGTCACTGTCATTTCCAATTGCTTGTGCTTTGTTATAATACTACTGACAGTTGACTGTGAAATATTTAGTAACTAGAAACTTTCATGGCTTGCACAGGTGGCATCCTATCACGTTATGACACTGGAATTCACTGAACTCCTGAGAGCGACCCAATCATCTTTCAAAAATGTTTGTAGAAGTGACTGGAACACCTGAATTCAATGATGTAGATGGGTGAGTGATATATAGTGTATATTCAACACAGCTATTATATAAGTTATACTTCTTAATAAAATAACTTTAATGTTTACTCACAACTGCAGTTAAATGTTAACACAATAGAAATGAAGCAACTGAGCAACTGTCACAGTCATCATGTGACAAGATCAGTGTCCTACATCCACACACACACACACACACACACACACGCATGGATGGATGATTAAATAATTGTCTCTGAATAATTGCAGCACTCAAACTCATCCTAGAAGTTTTAAGTTGAGCTCCATCATTCCACTGCTTCACAGTCCAGGGCTGGAGGAGGTTAAGACCCCTCTGGTGGACCTTTGTCATTGGGCATGATGAACTCAATGTCCACAAATATTTGGAGATGAAATGCAGTTAAATAATATATTGATCTTTATGTGTGTTCTTTGTGGGGGAGTCATTAATCAATTCCAAAAGCTCCACCTACATCCCTTCAGCATTGGTTTGATCAGAAGCGTATGGAATGCTCTTTATATGGCTATAAAACACACCCCTGACACACACACACACACACACACACACTCACTCACTCACTCACATTCTCACATACACACCTCAAAATCTTACCGCACACTCACTCCAGAAGAGGAATCCACGCAATTATTTACCTGACCAGGTGAGAGACCACTCAGGAGTGTAAGTGTGTGTGGACATATTTTGCCACTTCCTGGAAAAGTGTGCTAGTGTGATACTGCTAATTTTTACCGATACACACATCCACACAAACACACACACAGCTGGAGTAAAGGGAAAATTTGAGGATTTTGACTTTCAGAAGAACTTAAGTGACCAAAGTAGGATCATCAGGAGTGGACACAGATCAACCAATGAAGGTAAAGCATTTCCATGGCAACTGTCTGGTCTTAGTTATCATTTTGCTACAATGTTTCAATTGTATAACTTAACAGTTAAATTTTAATTTTGTAAGTAATGAATTTAATTTACATTATGACAAATGGACAAGTTTGCAAATTTATCAGAATCAGCAGTTATCGTCGTCCCACCCAGCATGTTGAACTGATGAACAGAATCATCAGTTAGTGTTCCCCTCTGAAGGGCACAGTGGCGCAACAGTTAGTGTCACTGTCACACAACTCCAGGGACTTGGGGTTGTGGGTCCGAACCCTGCTCCAGGTGACTGTCTGTGAGTGTGGTGAGTGCCGTGTACGCGGGGTTCCCTCTGGGTGCTCCGGTTTCCTCCCACAGTCCAAAAACCTAAATTGGTCGGTGGATTGGCTACTCAGAAGTGTCAGTTGGTGTGAGTGTGTGAGTGAATGTATAAGTGTGTTGCCCTGCAAAGGACTTGCGACCCCTCCAGGGTGTGTTCCTGCCTTGCGCCCAGTGATTCCAGATAGGATCCAGACCCACCATAACCCTGAACTGGATAAGCAGTTACAGACAATGAATGAATGAATGAATTAATAAATGAGTGTTGACCTTAAGTGACAAAAGCTTAGAGAAAGCCGTAAATTTGGTATTATTCTTTTAAATTTTAGAGAAAGTTCTCAGGCTCCATGCTGGATGTGAGCGATTATGTAAAGGCCAAACTGAGTGGTCCGATGGAAAGTCCTGACCACAGACCGATCAATGCTGGTCCCAGTCCTGGGGCTGAGGGCTGGTTAAGGGATGGTTATCTTTCCATGTGTTATTTTTTCAGGGTTCTATAAGTGAAAACTGAAGGTATATTATAAATCTATAAATGCTATATGTACAAAAGTTTATGGACAGCTATTTGGCCACTATTTCTTGTGAAAACAAGGGCATTAATCAGGAGTGTGTTTCTCTATCACATCCATAACAGGCTCTACTCTTCTAGGAAGGATTTACACCAGATGTTTGAACATTGCTGTGAGGATTTTTATGGTATTTCTCCACATAAATATAAATGAGGTCAGGTACAGGTACTGACAGAGCTCTGATTTGTCAAAGAGATATTGAATAGAGCTCTATCAATCTACCCCAGTGTTTGGGGTCTTTTTACCCCTCTCTGTTCTACTTGCAACTGGCCATTGTAAATGTAGGCTTATGTGCAACTTAGCACCTCACACTACTGGCAATGTTTTCTATGGAGATTGGAGATTACATACAAGTGTGTGTGTGTGTGTGTGTGTATGTGTGTGTGTGTTTTTAGAAGATGGTACCTCGGCCAGATTTGGAGGAAAACTCCCAGCAGAAGCACATGGAGGGTCTGGATGGTATGTTAAGTGTGTGTGTTTGTGAAGTGAAACAACACTAAAACATCATTATTAATAGGTTTTATATATATGAATAATATGAATATTATTTTAAACCTTGAAGCTGAAAACTACAACTGACCTTCACACCCTCAGACATGACAGCTTAAAAACATCTGCTTCTGTGAGGAATAATGCCACATAGACTCCTGGAAATCATGGGCTCATGGAAATTTTTAAGAGTCTGCTTTCAGTATCCACTTTTTGTTGTTACATTAGTGAATAGTCACATAGTGGACATAGCACCATATATAAATATATATATAAGGGCCACAAGTCACTGAACATGTTCAGGACAAACAAAACATTCACTTTTTCTCTCTCTCAGTTCAAAAGCAGAGGTCTGTATTAATGGCTCCTGCTTTGTCCACGGTGGCTTTGATTCCATGTGAGTTAGAAAGAGAGGAGGAGGATCCCTGGGACCTGCCAGAGCTCCAGGACACTGGGGTGAAATGGGCAGGTATTACAAATACTGATTATTGCTATTGATATTATATTTTGAGCAAAACCTAATGGAGTATATATTTACTGCCACATAATGTTTTTAAATTTTTACATTTATTTTCAAATTTAAAGTGTTTTTGTTTGACATTTAATTGTACTTAACACTTCAAACATTTTCTCATTCTTTTGCTATTTTATGGTACATTTTGTGTAGTGTTAAATATGACAGTAGAATAGTCTAAATTAAATCTCTTGGATTCAATATTATCTCCAAGAGCAGAACAAATAAATTACATGCTTTTGCAGTGCATTTTCCTGATGAACCTGATAACGAATGCAACAACCAATAAACCCAACATTTTCAACCTGCTTCATTTTAGGTTCTTTTTGTAGAATAAAATGAAAATGTCATTTTAATAATTTAATACACAACAGTCACCATAAAATGACAAGAGTGGAAAAATGTTTAATTTTGGATTCACTTTACACAAAAAAATGATTTAAAACATCTATACACATAATATATCTCTCTATACATCCTCTCCTCTCTCTATCTCTCTCTCTCTCATCCTCTTCCTCTGTCACTCTCTCTCTCTCTTTTTCTTTCTCAGATTTGGACTCTAAAGCAAAAGTGTCGAGGGTGTGTGTTTCTGTGTTAAAGCTGGTGATGTTGTTGGGTTTATTGTATGTGTTTGTATGCTCATTGGATCTCCTCAGCTCAGCATTTCAGCTTGTCGGAGGTAAATACACACACAAAAAAAACACACACACACACACATACACACACACACACACCCCAAATGGCACAAGTTGTATTCTCTAGGTAGGTCTTTGGGAGTTGAACAGAACACTTAAGCTATCTACCAGCATCATTAGGAAGTGACTGATGAATCAAAATGATCCATTATTTTGATATTATTTTTGTATGAATATATTTATTCATTAAATTTTCCTCTTATATTGTTATCAATGTCCATGTAAGGTCTATTTGTTAGATGTTTATTGTTACCACAGACTGGTGCCCCTCCGCCTTGCGCTGAGGCCCCAGAACCAGTGTGACCCTGAACTGGATAAGCGGTTACAGATAATAAATGAATGAATGAAAGAGTTAATTATTGTTATCTTCAATTTGAAATGGATGTGCCTGTTATAAGCTTAAGCCTTTAACCTTCTGGAAGTTCTAGATAGGTGAATCAGTGTGAATGGGAGCCCTACATTTAGTAGGCTGCAGTCAGTTTTTAATGTAGGGAAATTTATCGAAGGATTCACTGTAAACCTGATACACATGCAGATGTTTGCTGCAGTTTCTGAATGGGAATTTTTTCAGTGAAATCAAATACAAATCTGCTGATGTACATTTTGTGTTAGTCCTTCGTCAACAGACACTTTCTCACCACAGAGCTATTGCCACCTGTATAATTTTGGCTGTTGTAAAAGGATTGGAAGAAGTTGATAATTTATCATTTCTGTCTGCAGGTAAAGCAGCTGGAGATATTTTCCAGGAGAACGAGGTGCTGTCCAACCCTCTGGCTGGACTAGTCATCGGGGTTCTGGTCACACTTCTTGTCCAGAGCTCCAGCACATCCTCGTCTATTGTGGTCAGCATGGTTTCATCAGGACGTAAGTAAACAATGGATTCAGGAAACATGCATCTTCAAAACAACAACTTTTTAGAAGGAGAATAATCATTAAATTGAACTTTCAACTGCATTAAATGTACTGGAATTCAATTAAATACAAAGGAATCCTTAATTTTTTTTATTTTGTTTATATATATATATATATATATATATATATATATATATATATATATATATATATATATATATATATATATATATATATAATTGTCTTCCAGTGCTCCAAGTGCCCATAGCTGTCCCCATCATTATGGGCACTAATATTGGGACGTCCGTCACAAACACGGTGGTCGCCATGACACAGGCAGGAGACCGCAGCAAGTTTCGCAGGTCAGAAATTATTACATAGTTTAGCCCAATTGAAAAAAAAATCTTTATTCAGGGAGACACTGAGTGTTAAATAAATAAATAATTACACAGATTTACACAGCAATTAGTATTCCCCTCTGAGCGTGATAAGCTTATGGAACAAAATCAGCATCCAGTGCTCTTCTCCAAGCATGTTCAGTTTTTACCTCCCATTTTGTACCATTGTGCAATAGGACGTGCCAGACTAAATATTTAATTCATAATAAAAGCTTAATGAACATAAGTTCAAGGTGCAATTTATAGCAGGTCCCTGTCTGAAGCCCAACACCACTGTGGTTTTGTTTTCAGGGCATTTGCCGGGGCCACGGTTCACGACTTCTTTAACTGGCTGTCAGTCCTTGTGCTGTTGCCGTTAGAGGTTGCTACAGGTTACCTGTATCACCTCACCGAGCTCATCGTCAAATCCTTCAACATTGAGACTGGAGAGAACTCCCCACAGCTACTCAATGTCATCACTGACCCCCTCACACATTCCATCATAGAGGTACAAGCCAGGGTTCATAACCATGTCACAGCTGCCTATGACATAGTAATTATACTGTAAAAACAGTCTTCTATAGAAGAAATAAGATGAATAAATATTTAATAACCCATGACAATGGAAGGAATTTAATTTTTCTGCACAATATTCATGTTACATCATCAGAAGGTGCTTTTAGTCTTTAAACTGACAACAACGTCATTTTTATACCATTGTAGGACGCTCTCTGACATGTTTACAGTAGATTAAGCTGTGAAAACATTTTCCATTTTGACCAAAACTGTCCCTTTAGATTATATTACTATTGTTTATTTGATCATATTAACTATGATATGAATATAATTTATTGTTTCTGATGCAGTTGGATGAGTCAGTCATAAGTGGAATCGCGACTGGAGATCCAGAGGCCAAGAATCAGAGTCTCATCCGAATCTGGTGCAGGACATCAACCAACAAGGTATAATAAATCATACATTTATCTTAAAAATATTATTATATGAAAGTCTGTCCACTCTGTAGCCATCTTGACTCCATGGGTAGATATTGATGTTTTTTTGTTTTCCAGACTCTACAAAATGTGACTATTGTCAACTGCACTAGCGCCCCCTGCTGGGAATGGAAGAACGTCTCTGAAACTATTAATCTCCAAAAGTGTGAGTTTGTTTTTATGCTAAAATTACTAATGGCTCTATCGGCAGGACTGTGTTAGTTCTAGACGTCAAGATGTTTTATTCCCTGGTTGTTTTCTTTGTGCAGGTCACCATTTCTTTGTGGACACTACCCTACCTGACATTGTGGTGGGGGTCATCCTGCTGGTTGTCTCTCTGTTGGTTCTCTGTGGTTGCCTGATCTTCATCGTTAAACTTCTCAACTCGATGCTGAAAGGTCAAGTGGCATCCGTCATCAAGAAGGTCATCAACACAGGTCGGTCTCTCCACCAGGGAGCAATTGTTTCAGTTACAGAAATATGGCAATAAACAACTCAATATCTATATTTTATATACAATAATAATAAACTATAATTCATATACAATACACTCTAATAAATTCTGAATTAAATCAATGAATATGAATAATGAACTGTAGCGCAACCATAAAATTATTGTAGTGCTGCCATTGAAATGAGTGTAATGTTACCATGGTTATGCATGTAGTGTTACTGTGAGGGGTGAGGTTACCAGGGAAAAAGGTGTATGGTATAATATCACCATTTAAATTAGTCTAATGATACCATATAAATGTATTTTTCTAAAATTTCTGAAACTCCGATCAGAGAACAAACTACAGTTATTATATTTTGCCAAAATAGCACATCTTTTCATTGCACGGAGTACATTTACTGGAAATAGCCGCAATGGCTACAGCGGGAGCCCAAGATGCTAAAGGATCGTTGGCAAAGTGCGGAATCTATGTAAACACATAGGTGAGGAGCGAGTTAGTAATACTTATAAAGACTTAAAAAAACATAACGTCCAACAAACGGGAGGTACACATCAATAGCCAACCTTAACAACCTTCTCACTTTTTTGTTTATTTATGCATATGAATATTTTGGTTTAAGCAATGTAGACATTGTAAACATATACATGTAGTGCATTTATAGCAAATAAACTGTTACTGTGAAGCATCCATATTACTTACAAACTTTAAAACAATTGTGGTTCACAGAGATATACCTTACTAACATACTACAAATTTATTTCGTTAAATGAATTTTCCTTCATACAATTCATTGATGGTCTCAGACATTCATATGATATATGGATCTAAAATCAGTTGTAGTCAACAGAAACACATCTGACCAATATACTACAACCTTTATTTTGTAAAAATATGTCTTCATTAAATTTTGATTAAAGTTACAAATTGCTACTGTGATACATCCATATTATATATGGATCTAAAATCAGTTGTAGTCTGCAAGGACACATATGACCAACATACTACAACCTTTAGTTTTTTTTATATATCTTATATAAAATATATATATTATATATATTTTGACAATTTTTTTAAAGTTACAAATCACTACTGTGAGACATCCGTATGATATATGGATCTAAAACTGGAAGAAAATGAACCGGCTCCCATTGAGTGAAAAGTCCAATCAGGGATACACCCTGGAGGGGGCATCAGTCCTTCACAGGGCAACACATACACTCACACACTCACACCTACAGACACTTTTGAGTCACCAATCCACCTACCAATGTGTTTTTTTAGACTGTGGGAGGAAACCGGAGAACCTGGAGTACACCAGACGGCGCTCTGTCCTCCTATTTATGGAGCTATATTAGGGTCAAAAGTTTTGTTCATTTGAAAAAAAAATATGAAACTGAATGTTCAAATCTTAGAGCCCTGATCTGGCCTGGGAGGTGGGACATCAGCTGAGAGGGGCATGGTATAATGACTGACAGCATAGTAATGAAGGCGAAGGACCTTCCCCACTGTTGACTATGAGAAATATCACTGAACACTCAGTTACTTAATACTTAATATTCAGTGTAAAACATTAACTTTAGTGACAAAGTCCTTATAGTGAGCTCTTTTAGACAACGTTCAGCACCAATCGCAATGAAAGAGCTATAAACTCTGTCAGAGTGCATAGTTTCAAAGCACTTTGCTGGCGATGGCGTCTGCTCCATCAGGACAAGCTGCAGCGAGTGGGTAACGAATCTGAATAAGCTCCTTATTCCCCAAATTCTTAGTCTGATGTTTCGTTCCACATTTATACTCACCCCTGACACTCAAATTCGGTTCTGACACTGGAAATTTGTGGGATACATCAAAACCGGGCCAAAATCTGGCTAGATTTCTATAGCCTGATCCTGGTATTACTGTGCGGGACTCAGGTGCAACTTGGGTGACACATTGTGTCAAAAGCGAGTGGCAGCATAAAAGATGTTTTTCAAAGAAATTTGTAAGTCACTTTTATCCCCTTTCAATCCAATTCAATTAAATTCAGTTCACATATGCACGGTAATCCAGAAATGTTCTGGTGTTTACCCAGAGGAACTGAATGTGTGAACACGACCACCTTCAACATTTGTCCCAGACCTTACCCGGACTTAATCCACCTCGAGCCCTTAAAGTCAAGTTCTTTAATGAAATGAGTCCATTATAATAACGTTAATGTCAATGCTAGGCTTTAGCGCACAGTATACAGCAGGCTAAAATCGTCTGTAGCTATGAATAACATGGTTTGGAAATTAACTGCACAACAAACTGCCAACTCTCAGCTTCATATGTCCCCACCAATGTTAAGAGCCAGTCTACACCCTTGAACTATAGCAAAGATATATTAACTCTGTTTTATTATTGGTGGCAGATTTTGCATTTCCTCTCGGGTGGCTGACCGGATACTTGGCTATCATGGTGGGAGCGGGAATGACCTTCATCGTCCAGAGCAGCTCAGTTTTCACCTCTGCCATCACACCTTTAGTAGGTCAGTGCCTCACAAAACTCCTCTGAAATACGCTTTACACTTGTGTCCTTTCTATGGAGCAACTGCATGTGTCCACAAAGGGAGCTTCTTAAAGTAGTATGTGGTTTCTACACCACCAGGTCATACAGTGTACTCCGTCTTTGTATCTCAGCTGATAATCAGTGTGTTTTTATGGATGTTATCTGATGTGCGCTTGAGTTATGAGGTTTTGCCCGGTACCTTTGGAACAGAACAGTGTGTTTTATTAGTTCTATACACTGTGGACAGTTAATGGGGGAGAGAGATTAGGTCAAATTTTGTAACTATGGGTTAATTATCTAAATTTGGTTTGAACTTGTTATAAACCAATTACAGTGCTTTTAATCTGATAGTCTTTAAACTAGATTCACATCATATATTTGTTTAAAAGTGTTTTGAGCCTTAAAATTATTTTAATGTTGATATAAATAGATTCATTTTTATATGTGCACATTATTTGCCCTTGAAATAATTTCTGATGTGCTTCAAAAGTTGAAATCATTAATAAGTGCATGAAAAGTATTTGAAATCAGCAGTTTTTGGTGCGTTAATTAGTGCTACCTTGTTTTAGTTTTTGAGTAGGATTTATTATTCAGGCAAAAATGATGTATATGTTTTATAGGTGTTGGTGTTTTTGATGTGATGTGGTGCCAACATTTCACCCCATCACTAGACTAATCCCATGGCAAAGACATTATTTTAAAGAGGCGCACAATAAAACACCTATTTGACATGTAAATGGAAGTTGTTTTACCCTTACTAGCCACACCATCCTCAGGGACCTAAACCACTCAGCCTGTAAATCCCTTCCAGGAGTAGCATCATCTCACAGTGATATATAATATATATTCATTGGCATGTATTTATATAGTATAGCCACATTCCCTGTTTAAGCATATGCATTTAAACATGTTTATGTATTCACATATATTTATGTATATATATCAGGTATTGGCGTTATCAGTATAGAAAGAGCTTATCCTCTGTCTCTGGGTTCTAACATCGGAACAACAACCACAGCAGTGCTTGCAGCTCTTGCCAGTCCAGCAGAAACTCTGAGAAATTCACTACAGGTGAAAAACACACAAACACACGCGCATACACAAATATCTGCATAAACATAATACAAAAAATCCCTTAAAGCATAAATTCAAAAATTGTAATGAATTACCAATTCATAGACACTGACAACAGTTTGTGTTCTCCTCCAAAGTGTGTTGAGCTCCATTGATTTTGTATTAGCCATTCCCCTCAAGCTTAGCAGCAATTTGTGAGTGTGGGAGTCCCTTTTAATCTGTGTAAATGCCACTGATGGTAAATTAATTTTAAAAAATCCAGAACACTTTAACTAAAAGTTAGGATTGTTAGGGTTCTCCTCTAAGCGTGATGAGCTCTCATGATGCTGATGTAGTGACATATTGAAAATATTGGGTAAAACTCCCCACAAAAACTACAAAGAATAATAAATGAATTTATTATATGAGGTTTTTACGCAATATATTTTTCTCAGAAATATCCATTTCAGACAAAAATTTTAAACCTTATTTTTTGACTAACTAAACCAACATCTCTTTTCTCTGCAGATCGCACTGGTCCACCTGTTCTTTAACATGTCTGGGATTGTGCTGTGGTACGTTTTGCCGTTCACACGTTTTCCGATAGTTCTGGCAAAGGCTCTGGGAGATGTAACTGCTCGTTATCGCTGGTTTGCGATCTTCTATGTGGTGCTTTGTTTCTTCTTCATCCCACTGCTGGTGTTTGGCCTGTCTCTAGCAGGTTTGCCTGCACTTCTGGGAGTCCTCCTGCCGGTGGTGCTGTTGTTGTTGTTTGTTGTTGTAGTTAACGTCATCCAATCACGGTGGCCTGAGTGTCTGCCTGTTTGCCTCCGCACCTGGAAATTCCTGCCGATCTGGGCTCGGTCCTTGGAGCCGTGGGATGGAGTGGTTACTGCCGTAACAGCCAAATGCTGCAGCTGCTGTAAGGGCTGCCAGGAGATCACCCCTGCCGATGAGGAGGTGGGGCCAACAGACAAGAAAGGTATCGCCACGGAGATGCAAAACAACCCAGCGATGAGCAATGGCAGTGAAGGAAAGGAGAAAGTCCCGCTCACTCCAGTGATCCTTAAAGTGACAGCACTATAAACTCAAGATTTATGAGTTTATAGTGCAAGATTTATGAGTTTATATGCACTTGAAATCTTTCGCCGTGTAGTTGTTACATGGTTATAACACATCCATATCAACCTCAGCTCGCTGGACTACATTAGTGAACAAGTTTATGAATGTTGCTTTATAATTTATATGTTGTTTTCTTATCTTTATTTTATGAAATATGTCTTGGACTGAGTTTATGTAGCATTAAAGGAGTAACCAGTCATTTTCTACAGTACATTTTCTTCATGTTATGAAACTAGCGGTTACACTGACACCTAGTGGTCTGGAAGTGTCAGCGTTTCTGTCAAAACATAGGGATGTCCATTTCATGGACCACAAACTGATTCATTTAGGGATGACAATGCACTTTGACTTTTTACCTCAAGTGAGCTGCACTTTATAGAAAAATGTCAAAAATAATTAATAATCACATTCATAAACATTGTTTACTACTTCTTGGTGGTAAAATTGACTTATTGCTCCTTTAATATCATTGTTTATTGGTAGAGAGAGGATTACATTTAACACTCCATAAACTGAGCCATTTATGTGTGAAGGTTTTTGTAATTTTAATGTTACTAAATGCAGAATTCAGTGTTTTTTTATGTAGATGTTAAGCTACTCAAGTGATTTAAAGACTGGTGCAAAAGATGAACTTTATGTGCTTTATAAAGTCATAGGTGGAATTTATGATTTTTTTGACTTTGGAAAATTTTGTTAAAAAATCTCTGAACAAATATGTAATAAAATATTGAACAACATCATATTGTAAAGAAAACCATTTTAGATTTTGAGTATTTTTAATATTTTGTAATTTAATATAGTATATACAAATAAAGACAAAATTAAAAAACAAACATATTTAGGACAGTTACCTGTTTAAATTAATCTCTATTGTTGTTGTTCATATTCACCCACGCTTCACGCTTGTTGTAAAGTGGTTCCAGACGGTTTCCATGTAACCTCATGTTAACTGAAGAGTCCTGGTAAATAAACGGATGTGTAATATTGGTGACATAGAGCTGAAAATCCAATAGAACCTTTTTAGAAACCGGTCAGCACTCTGAGTGCAAAACACTGACCAGTAGGGTGTGTGAGGTCACAGCTATTGAATAGAATATCGATCAACGGTTACATGTGGAACTGCTGACAGATCATGTGATCTTTGGACTGGGGACAGGGTCAATGTAATTATTTTAATTTATCCTGTGTTTTCCCGATAAGTCACTATTTATGAATACATATTTATTTTTTTTTCACATATTTTTTATTTGAATCACCCTGCATTATATAACAAAAATTATATTATATATGCATTATATATGCAAATGTTTTGGGCACCAGAGATTATGAGGTTTAAAAATCTTTATCTGAGCAGTAAGGGTTTATTTGCTAAAAACCAACAAACAAACAACAAATAAAACCCAACACAAGAATAAAACCAATTAAAAGTATTCCAGTGTGTGATTGTTTTGGTTTAACTTTTTCCATATCTCTCCTCGTAGCAGTCTCTGAGGTTATCACCCAATAATGTGATTATATATAACTGTATACAAGCACCACACTAACTGAGAAGGCTTTAGTTTACATATATATAATTATCTTAGGTGCCTAAGACCTCTGCACAGTTCTGTAGATAAGAAGATTTCAGCTAGTGGAAAATGTGAAAACGTTGGAAAACTCACTACTGTCCAGATGTCTTTGGACATGGTGAGACTGTCCAAACTGGCAGAAACTGACTCCGACCAGTTAATTACGGCTTTTACTGTTGATTTTAATCAGTGGTGAATGCCGTACTCCCACACAATATCTTTATGACCAGATACAGGACGTGGACAAGGTTATCTATCATTACCACATTTATTACAACCTGCTCTTACAATACACACTGTACTGAGAGATGGTAAAGGGACGAACAGGAAAGAGAAAGTGATTCATCAGAGATAAAAAGATGAAAGGAACACGTGCAGATATTTTTTTAACAAAAGAGAGAAAATAAAGTTGAAGGTGTCTTGCTGACTAATTAAAAATTACAATTCCTTTATGACCATCTTTATCTTCCCTGCTGTTAAAACTCTGTAAAAGCTTTGATTACACAACTCAGCACTTTATACATTTCACATTTTTATATAAAATTTAAGATATGCTAACAGGTATAGTTAAAAATTAATATTTAATGTTTAAAATGTATAATTTTTTTTGTTAATTTTAAAGTTATTTTACAGTCTTCTGGATATGCATGGGGCGGCACAGTGGCACAGGAGGTAGTGTCACAGTCACGCAGCTCCAGGGACCTGGAGGTTGTTGTTGGTTCGAGTCCCACTCTGGGTGACTGTTAGTAGTTTGGTGTGTTCTTCCTATGTCAATATGGGTTTCTTCCGGGTGCTCCGGTTTCCACCCACAGTCTAAAAACATACATTGGTAGGTGGATTGGTGACTCAGAAGTGTCCATAGGTGTGATTGTGTGAGTGTGTGTCGCCCTGTGAAGGAGTGGTGCCCTCTTCTAGGGTGTGTTCCTGCCTTGTGCCCTATGATTCTGGGTAGGCTCCGGACCCACCGCGACCCTGAATTGGATAAGCGGTTACAGACAATGAATGAATGGGTATGTATTTTTTTTTCTTATCTCATACTTTATGATCAGGCCATTTAAATTTATCCTAATATGTATTTATTCTAATGTCCTAGTAGTGTCGCAATAACACAACTTCAGGGTCCTGGGGTTGTGGGATCAAGTCCCGTTCTGGGTGATTGTCTGTGAGGAGTTCTCCCTCTGGCTACGTGGGTTTCCTCTGGGTGTTCTGATTTCTTCCCACAGTCAAGTAGGTGGATTGGTGACCTGTAGTGTCTGTAGGTGTAAGTGTGTGTCGCCCTGTGAAGGACTGGCAACCCCTCCAGTGTCTGTTCCTGTCTTGCGCCCAGTGATTTTGGATAGGTTCCAGACCTACCGCAACCCTGAACTGGATAAGCAGTTACAAACAATGAATGAATGAATAATTGTAAAGTTCAGCTGATATTTTGCAAGTTACTTAACATTTATACACAGATTACTTTATATTTTCCAAAATTAAAGTGTAATTTAATTTATGTTAATTTTAACTGTAAAGAGAATTGTATGGGATTGTATGTGAAGCTCTAATTGATTGACATAGGATATTTACTTTAATCCTGTATATAATCACAACAATGTCCAATGTACAGTTCTCTGCTTATTCAGCTTCTATTTTAGTTTAGCCTTTGTGCACAGGTAGTTAAATTTTATGCTAATTTTTAAGGTTATTGATAAAACAGTTTATATGATTAACTTTGCACTTATGTTCAAACTATTAATTTAAAACATATCTGAATATTTAAGTGAATTATTCTGTTAAAAATAAACAACCTGATTATAATCACTACTTTTATTTTCATAGCAACTTCACATAGTTTTTGCAGTAGTTAATTCCAGAATTAGCATAACCTTATTGTTTTAAATTATTTGGCATTTTTGGAATTGTGTAAAATTATAAGATGAGATTTTCAGATTGAAATACATGAGTTTTCACTGCAGAAGTTTTACTCACTCAAACTGGACTGAAGTTTTTCATTCATGCTCTATCACTTTTGGTGCGTTCATCCTGTTTTTCCTATCAGGACTGGCTCATGACCAGCTGACAGAGTCCAGCTTGAGGTAACTCTGAAGATACTGTAATACAGTAATGTGCAGAGTCATAAAACTCTAGCAATTAATATTTCAAATATTAACTAAAATGTATTAATTATGAATATATTAGAAACAGACAATGTCAAGTTTATTTGTGTTAAGTATAGTGTTTAGGGGTGTTAGCCTTACACAATTTTGTATTTCATGTAGAACTAGTGCTAGCTGATGTAGCAAGTAGTTTAAATGCATTTTTATTATATATATATATATATATATATATATATAAACATTACTGAAATACATTTAATAAATGTATGGTGACAGGCTAGCCCTCATGCTAATCTTTAGGAAACAGCTACATGATAATGCTTATATTTATCATACTTTTTATTTTATAAAAGTTCTAATAGATGAATGCTATAGTCCTTCATTTAATGACCTTTTAAGTCAGTTATGTCTGTATAACAAACACATTATTCAGCAGAGATTATGGATAATTATGGCAATTTAGATTAGCTGAGGATGTTAATCATATTCTGATCTTTTTGAAGCATTTAGTCCCTTTCTCAGCAGCTTGGCACAAAACCTTTGATCTTTCAGGGTAAAGTGTGTTTGTATGAACTGAAACATCCAGGACAGAGGTTAGTGCTGTAAGAAAGGCTTTTACAAATGCTAATAAATAATTAGCCTATTTGTTGTATGCCCACTTCCTCTTTATTTATGTATTCTGGTACAACACCAAGATTAACTCTGTAAATTTTAAACAATATCTGAAATTTACTGAAGGAAACTTGAGTTCTAGAAAGAAATACTATATATACTATAGTGTATACTATAAGAAATATATATATATATATATAAAGAAAGAAAGAAAGAAAGAAAGAAAGAAAGAAAGAAAGAAAGACAGAATGAATGAATGAATGAATGAATGAATGAATGAATGAATGAAATGGACACTTACTTAGCCAAAAGTGAATGAAAGTGTGATAGATTTAAATTGTGCTATTTTAGAGCCCCCAAACATTTTACATTCTTTGGGACATCAGAAATTCACCTCAACCACTACCAATGTACAGTGTCCACCTGGACAATGCAATAGTTACTTCAAAACACATCAACTATTAGGCAGAGGGGAGAGAGTGACCAAACCAGTATTTTTTTCTAGTTGGGGGTGAGTGGTAGACCAAAACCTGCCGTCGTGGCAGATTTGGCTGATCATTGGGGTTACACACAAATTCTTCCCCTGAGTCTTTTATGCAAATCCATTGTGTATCTGTCACTGTGCTTGGGCGTTAGGATCTACAAAGCAATTGCGCCCCCTGCTGGACCAACACTACTTCCAGTAACGCCATAGCTTTTCTAGTAGGTAGTGCTGGGTGATATGAGCGCACATCATAATCATGATTAATTGTTCATTTTAACCATGATTACAATTAATGAACAATTATTTTGTTTTTGTATTTTGACCCTCATAATGACGAGGCATGTACTGTAAATATGCTCCAGTATTAAAGCTTGAATTTTTTTTCTAATGTTGCTGGGAGCTTGTTCTTCTCTTGTTCAACACTGTGAATGTAATTACAATAGTATAGTTTTCCCATTGTGTTTCATCAAGCTGTGTTATGAGTGTATTCTAAACTTATTTTTAATATATTACTCTTTTATATATTGTAACAGAATATATTATTCATCCATTAATGTTTTCTGCCAAATCAACCCAAATCAGCAATGAGATATTGAAGACGTGCACAACAATTTAGTTTTAGGGGTTTATTTTATTTGAAGGGTGCCCTCACTAGGAATCGGTTACCAGGTTTTGAATCTGTGAGGTATTTCCTGTTAAAACTGAGAAGTGAGCAGACTTTTGAGAAGCGAGTAGAGGTGGGTGATACTGGGAATTTTGGTATCGATCCGATACCAAGTAAATGCAGGGCCAGTATCATTGATATCGATACTTTTTAATATTTAAGCTTCATAGATGCAGCAGATCCAAAAGACCTAGGATAGAATTTCGCCAAACATTGTACCTGACAACAAAATACTTTATTATCACAATCAACATTTTTGTTTAGAAACAATGGAACATTAACAAAACAAAGTTTGCCTTAACATTAGGAAAATACTCTTTTTTGAGGTAGAAAAGGAGAAACCACAATAAAAAAAAAAATTCTGCCCTCACTAGACATCATTTCTAGTTCTATGTTTCTTTGTTTCTTTTTTCAAATAGAATTGTTCTTAAGAAAAACAAAAAAAAATTGACTTTTCTTCCTTTCAGTGCAATTCTGTTTTTTCTAAAGTAAACAGAGTGTAAAAATATCACTCAACACAACTTAAAACAAAATATTCTGAGGTAGAGGGCTGACAAACTCTACAATAAAATTGACACACCACAAAAAATACTGTAAACAGTTTCATACTTATTCTGTTTTTCAAGTCGAACAATACAATAAAATAATTTTAAAATAAGGAATTTCTTCCCTTCTCTACGTTTTTTCTTAAATAACGAGTGTAAAAATATATAACTTAAAGCTAATTAAAACAATATTTTGAGGTTAGAGAGCTGACAAACTTGTTCTTTTTTCAAGTCGAACAAGAATATAATACAAAGAATAAGGAATTTCTTCCATTTAGTGCACTTATGGCTTTAAACTAAATAAAAACAATACGTAAAAATTAAATAAAGAAAGTATAAATAAAGTATAAATAAAGAAAGAATGCGTGGGCCCTCCTCTCCTGTTGAGAACAAAGGATTAGAGGTTTTTATTTAAGAACAGTATCATGTTCACATTTGTGACGTGCCGACTCGAGGAGAGCGCTGAGTGGGCGGGCCAGGCTGAGCCTCTACCTGATTGGCTGTTTGGCTGGCGCCGACGAGCCACGTGAAGGTGCAACAACAAAAGAGGGGGAGGGTGCACTGCTCCGTGTGACACAGCGCAGCGCTACTCTTACAGGCAGAGAGTCGACGTTGATGAATCCGCGTGCGCAGCGGTCAGTGCGTGCGGGACTTTCGATTATTATCAATATCTGGATCGATCCGCCCACCACTAGAAGCGAGCGCAAATTTCAGAAGCGAGGAAAAAACTGGTTGCGCACTGAAAACAGTGAAACGAGCACAGTGCTTGATTTTCTGCTCTCGCTGTCGCTGTTTTCGCTCGGTTCTCTTGATTCCGTGCGCTCGGTGATTCTGACTTGTTCAATTTAATGTCGTTTTTGCGCTCTCGCATAAAAAACAGTGATCACACTCCATATAAAACTCAATATCCAAAAACCCGAGAGAGGAAAAAAACAAATGCACGTCACGGAAAACATGCGAGTGACTTGATCCACAAACGCAAATTTAACAATTTACAAATACATTTCAAATTCGAGACTTCGACTTTACAAATATATGCAATGTAACTTTAACCAAATGTATTTATTTTCGCATAAAATTGTGTTGTATGTATGAAAACCAAAAACATGTATTTATGAATGTAACTGTATTTGTACAAATTGCAGACCGTGAGACACAGATTGGGATGTATTAATTTATGAGCAGTGAAACATATTTGTGACTTGTGTTTAATTTTAGGATTAACATTTACACATTTGTAAAGTATTTTGACATCTCGCTCCATGATCGAGTCAATAACTGAGCTCCAAACCAGCTGTAACAGTTGCAAAATGGGAACCAACTCCACATTAATGCCCCTGGAATTAGAATGAGTGTCATTAAAGCTCCTGTAGGTGTAATATAGGTATCGTTCAGTGTACAGTTTGTCAAATTATACGTTCTTATAATTATCTATTTTATAAGCAACACCACCGCCTGGTGGAGAGTGGGAAGATTGCAGCTTGAGCATTGTTCGGTCTCTAGCTGCAAATACATAAAACAGACACCATTTTTAAAATTAATTATTACACGTGGACTCTCGCATTTCTTTTTGAGCTTCTATCCTTCAGAGGGGAAAACCATATTTTAAGGGCTTCGTTGAAATGTATTGAAATATGAGGATAATATTCTCTCATACGTTTCTTATTTTTACAAAGACTGATACTTTAACTTGAAACTAACACAGAAAATATAAAATATATCGCTGTAGAGAGTTTATGTTTACATCTGCAACAGAATATATGGTCCGTGTGAAATCTCGCGATAAAGGGAGGCACGGCACTTTGTCTTTGCGGGAAGTATGTGACTTCTCGCGGGTTTTGAAAAACTTCCCACGCCTCCCACTTTTTCCTCCTTCTCCGCCTCTTCTCACATTCTGTCACTCCTTCCCATTCGTTCCTCCCGCCTTCTTTTTCTCATCTGTCTTTCTCGGGCCCCTCTCCAGCTCCATTCCCCTTTCTGTTGATCTATGTTCTATAATGGGAGAAGGTGGGAAATCTCGCGATATTTGGACTTTATAACAGAGTTAATGGAAGATGGCGCCTGTTGTGACAGGGTAAGCGATGAAATGAACAACGATGGGGACAAAACTAAAGCAAAACTTCAAACTTTCTCGCTTTTGTTTTGTTTATATAACTTATATCTTCGTCTCCTCTTTGTCTTCAGCGTCATATCTTTTCCCCATCTTTTGATATTTACTCTTTTCTGCGCGGTTTGATCCCGTTCTTTTATTCACTTCGCCAGCGAGACCCAACTTTCTCACATTAAAGTCGCTGGTTATCTTTAAAACAAAGCATTTAAATCAGATTTTACACGGGTTTCTTGGTGCTTTAACTTTCGAACATGTTTTATATGCCTCTTGTATGACTTTCACAACACAAAAACCCTGTAACATGTTTGGCCTATTGAGGGACGTGATGCTTTTTCTTGTGTCTAGTCCACATTAAATTATTCCACCTTAAATAATGCTTAAGTTTCAATTTAGGGCTCTGTTCCTTCTTACATTTGTTATTACGCGAAGATCCAGTTCCACCTTAAATACCTCCAAATAAAATTCTATCTTGCTTCTATCCTAGCGCTCTATCACTTTTAAACCAACTTCTTAGATGAACTTTCCGTTCCACCTTAAATGCTGCATAAGATGCATTGTAGCACTTCGCAGTGATTTATAAGCCAAATTCACATGGCAACGTTCCGTTCCACCTTAAACAAATACCATTTTAATGCTGCTCAATTTTCATCTTAGCGATCTGGATCTTTTTATAGGCCAACTTTGTTTTCCAACTTAAATGGTGCTGCAGATGCTTTCTGTTCCAATTCTGTAATTTTATCATTTAAAATAATTTCAGTTTGTCTTAAACAGTCAAACATGTATTCAATCATGGTTTCTGCTTCTAAATCTGTTTTAAACTCTGCTTTATGTGCCTCTTTATTTTTTCTTTTTTATTACATGTTTAAACAACTTTAAAAACACACTACAACTTCACCCAGACTTTGTTGTGATTGAAAGTTTTCAAAGTTTCAAATCTATTGCTTATGTGTTTTGCAGGAAATTTGGGGAGCTCCCTCAGCCAAAGCGCCTCACCAGGTAAAGGTCCTGAGAACTCTAAGTACTAAGTTCCCTCAGTCTGTCAGCGTTGCATTAACATACTAAAGTGTGAAGAATTATGGGATGCATAGGTTTTGTTGATTTCTAATTTGAATTATAAGTGTCCTGCAAATCAAAGCACTGTTTCTGTTTATTTTGCTGAATTTAATAAGTTAACATTTGAAAAATAAAATTCCATAATGAGTGGCATAAAAATTGCAGTCAATATTTTGTGTTTTTAGTTATTAATATTGTTGACACTTTAAAATGAAGTAAGTTATGGCTGTAGCTGTGTGTGTGTATATATAATATGTAATGTATGTATATGTTACTTTTTATTCTCTATTATTGTAATGTAAATTAATCTGCTTCCAGATTTTTAACATCGTATATATGGCCCTACTAAATTCATGGGAAAATGTGCTGAATTTCACTGACCTCGTTTTTCAAAAAAACAAAATGTGCCCTGACTTCTGTAGAAAAGGGATGCATTTTAGTCATGTAGTCATTACTTAACCCTCATATATCACAAAGAACAGTAGCTAATACATAACATAGCTTATCTTAATGGTTGACTGTAAGCATATAACATTCAGCGATGGTGCTAAGCTTCGTGCTCTGCCTCAGAGAAGAAAACACTTGTGTTTTGATACAGCCCTCTCTGCATCGGCATAATTGGTAGGGAGCAGCGCCATTTTTCGAATCAAACGACTTTCAAAAACACAACACTAGCAAGGTTGTGTCTGCCTCTTGTGCAATGTGTTTGTAGATAACTCCAACCTACAATTTTTGATAGATACTATATTGATCCTGAAGGAAATTTAGCAGATTTTCCCAAATCCAGGAATGACATTGCTTAGCGAGTTTACATCCACTGTCAAAAGCAGAACTTGTTCATGGTAAAAATCCGCACTGCTTTCAGGAATTCTGCTGCTGGTTGATGAAACCTGCTTTGCGTGATGCTCTCAGTAACATGACGGTCCCTTTAATACCTGTGTTCGGGGTGCAAGCTCTTGCTCCACAAACTCTGTGTAAACGTCCAGATGAGTTGCATTGTATAGTACAGCTCGAAACTACTAGTTCCACTGTGTAATCACTGGTTCATGTGCCAGTGCCTGTTGTCCTATGCTTTGTCCAGTATTTTCTGCAATGGTTTGCAGATAGCGTAGTTTTTGGCTGGGGCATTGCTTGAAGACTTTTTAGACATAGCTCACCAACTTATAGACTCTAGAAAATTGTGCTTTCCATGGCTCGCTTACCAGAGAGATATGTTCATTGCATGTGATATGCACTGAATTTGACATGACACCTTGCAGTACAGATTTGTAGAACTTCAATATATAAGTTGCATTGTCAGTAATGAAAGAACATACCTTGTTAAAGTCTGTGCCTTATTTTGTTATAGTTTCAATTATAGCTTGTGAATCTGTGCTATGGTTTACAGCAGGGGTTTTCAAGCTATGGCCTGTGGACCATATATGGCCCGCTGCTTTCATATGACTGGCCCCTTTATCAATAGCATCATACTGCATGTTGTCTGGCCGAGTGCATAGAGTTGGGTAGAGACTGTATGGACATGCCTCTGTACCAATCCATCAATTACTGTATTGTCCCTCACAATCATTTTGGACGGAAATTACGATGGATCGGTTTGTCAGTGTCTAGTCTGTGGTACAAACAGTTAAGATCTCATTCTTTACTCTGAGTCCCTCCCCCTGGGACCACACCTTTTCTCTGTAATGTGTGACAAACGATGTAAACACGTAGCTGTGTGAGAGACGATGCCCACATCTAGTCTCATAAAGATTAAGGGACAGTGCCACCTGCTATGATCATGTTTTAGGGCCACTTCAATCCAGCTCTTTTGGAGAATCAGTGTGCGCTTTTCGGTGAGAAGTTTTCCCGGTGTGCTTACACACGTGTACTATAAAACTCAATGTAGATTGTAGATGGTGGATTGTAGATACTCCAGAGTGATTTTACATTTTTGAAATATTATGACTTTAATCTTGAAATAAATATTAATTTAACATCTAAAGATTTATGACTTTTTGACATTATGTGGATTTTTTCTAGATGTTTTCTTCTTTGGATGCATTCCGGCTTCCCAAGAAATTAAAAAACTATGAGCTGACCCTTTGAGAACCCCTGGTTCACAGCATCTAAGTAAATGCAGTCCACCAGCACAGCAGTTAGAGCTCCACCTGTAACATCCTCATCCTTGTCTGACATAAAACTGAAAATAACATGCAAAAAATAGTTGTCCTGTCTAGAGATGGAACGATCAACAGTTCTGAGGCCGATTCCGATCCCTGATCACATTTCAGCACGATTGGCCGATACCGATCGAGGGAGGGGCTATATGCCATGGCAGGGCAACATGCAATTTTTACCATGCAAGACATGAAACTTCATCTAAAAAGGTTTATTACTATTTTTAACGAACCCATGTGAAATGAATGGGTGAAAAACCGTTAGTTTTGATTTATATTTCTTTTTACAATTGGTTTAAAACAAACTCAAATTGTTTTAAAACAGTGCACCAAAAAATACAGTTAATATACTGCAACCATTAATTATTTTAACACGAAAAAACAGTATATTACATAAATGCAGTCAAAATTGCAGGTATTAAACTCAGAACCTGGGTTATTATAAAAACGAAAAGCTGCAACCATTAAATGTTGATATTGAATTATTGTTATACAATAAATAAATAAAAAATTCTTAGCGTCACTGATATTGTGCAGTTAAGTCTTGGGTGAATTATAGATAAAATAAAACAGCAGGTATAAAATATGGAACGTTTGAAATTAAACAACCGGGCCTGTTTTAATGGGGAAAAGGCCCATCTGCCGAACTACTGGTTCTTAATGTTGAGCTTTAAAAGCATATTTCTTTTCACAAAGAGTAACATTTCAGCTTTCTGGGATGACAGTCTGTTCCTCTTTTCAGTCAGTATATTTGAAGCGACGCTAAACAATCTTTCACTGTCCATGCTTGTGCAAGGCGCAGCGAAATTTGAGGCTCGAGCGACTTCGGCAAGAGCGGGAAAACGAGCCTTATTGCTTTTCCAATACACTAGTGCTCGCACGCTCCGTGGGCTCCGAAAGATAGCAGTGCACTTGGGATGCGATCTGACTGTTGCTCTCCTGGACCTCCATGCTTTCCTCCAGTATTTCACTGTACATGGTAGACAAGGAATCTATTCGTGATTTATCTGTTGGCTTGTCTGGGTTCATCTGACTTGGTCCTGGCATTTCTTCACCGGAACACGTCTCCCGTTTTGTTTGCGCGCTCAACACATCCATGAGCTGCTCCCTTGCTTGTGTTTTGTATTCACCGGCAAAATAGCGGTCCTGGTATCTGGCATTTAAAAAGAACACACGTAGCCACACTGTACAGGGTCTCTGTCTCTGGTGCTGAACCGCTGCTTGGTTGCTTCCAAAAAGGTAGCTTTTGATGTTTTGACACCATGATCCTTTTCAGAACATTTCTGGAGAAAACGTTTTAAGGCTCTAATGGAGGGTATTACGTCAGCAGCATGGGTAGCGGTGGAGGCGCTGATTTCTTTATTTAGCTCCTCGAATGGTGAGAGCAATGACAGCATGTTTTCAACAAGCTCCCACTGATTGGCAGTGAAAGCAGCCGGCAGATAATATTCGACTCCGTAAGCACCCAACACACGTTTTTGTTCCAGTAGACTATAACATGTAAAAGGTGCTGTACCATTTTGTCAGAATATCCTGTTGAAGCCTCTTTACAGATTGGCTCAGCTGAGTTTGGATACTCTGAAGGCGTGAATAAGCCAGAGGTGAGGGTTTGAACTGGCCAATAATCCGTCTTCCAGTTGCCACAATATCATTGATGCTGCGTTGTGACAACCCCTTCATTCACTACAAGCTGTATTGAATGCGCTTGCTAATTCAGCATCTTGCAGTGCTTTTGTGATGTTTCGTGCATTGTCTCTCAAGATGACATGTATTTTACTCTTTGGAATTGACCACAACTTAAACATGCTGTCGAACTCTGCCATCAGAGCACTAGCCATGTGAAAGCCTGTAAACTCGTGCATGCAAAATGGCGCAATGTAGCTCAAAGTCTGGCTCAATTCACTGAGCTGTTAGACTTAACATGGAGGTTGGGCTGACGTCGGAACTCCATATATCACTTGTAAAGCTCAGTGATGTAATGTTATTTTGCAGAAGATGGTCTGTGTGTGTGTAAACTGCTTCATGCAGCTCAGGAAGTACAACATCTGTAAAGTCTTTCCTACTATGAATGGCATAGTGTGGATCTAGGTGGGACATTAAGCGGAAGAATCCCTCGCCTTCTACAACCGAAAAGGGCTGGTTATCTAGCGCTATAAATTCCATCACTTTGGCTGTGATTCCTTTAGCCTTTTGGCTGTTGCTGCTGTACTTTTCGTACCAGTCAAATGTGGTCTGCATGGTTTTTTGAGTTATTTGTTTTGAGCTAGCTGCCCGTGCTAGCGCTGCTGTTTTCTGATACTCACTGTATTCAGCTGAGTGGTGCCGTATCAGATTGGTAGTCTTAAATGACTTTGTTTTGGTTCCCCCACGAGACACGTTGGTTTTACAAATTTTACAAAACGCCCTGGATGAGTCTGTCACACAAGGTAAACAACTGCCAGACTGACGACATGTTTTCTAACAGTTCAGATAGGAATTGCAGGGACTTGACTGAGGAGATTTTAAGGAGGCTCCTCCTGGATGAAACGCTAGCTCGGGATTGGCTAAAGTTGAGAAATATCAGCCGATCACCGGTCTCATATTTTGATTAAAAATCGGCCGATACCGATACATAGCCGATCGATCCTTCCATCTCTAGTCCTGTCCATTAGTAGACTCATCGGAAATTGCTGAGAACAGATCACATGCATTTACAAGTGACTTTGTTTTTTGTGCAACAAAAACCTTAGGAACGTAGTCCTGTCTGAGTTTATTTGCTGTGGGTAAGCTTTCTATGTTTTTGACATTGAGTTGAATGTAGTCTGAATTGTTTGCCCTGGCAAATGCCTCAAAGAGTTCCATGGTCACCAAATGGTGAGCTTCTATGCTCTCGGTTATTTTCTTAAACACTGAAGTAGTTATCTTTTGCATCTTGGCTCCATTTTGTGTCTCTTTTTCAGCAGCCTGCTTTTTGCTAAGATGAGTCTCACTCGCCGCGCTGAATTGTTGCTCGTCATGTGTCATCTATTGACACATTACAGCTAGTACAAAATAATTTCCCACTTTCAGCATGTTAAACCGTTTTGTCCAAATTCAGTTACCCTGTCCTCTGGAGTAGTGTTTATTGCTGCCTTAGACTTCGACATCTTGGAAATCTTGTCTAACGGATTGCTAATTTGCTTGTTGTAGGATAAGGACCGCCTCATATTGTAAATTAATGAATGAATGTAAGGCAATTCAAAGATATGCAAATTAAAAACATCCAATCATTAATAATAAACCTTCACTTCCCACTAAAAAATTGAATGTCACGATTTTCACAGCCGTGAATTAGTTAAGGCCTTAGTTATAAATGTTAATGTATCCACATGTGCAGATAAAATTGTGAGAGTATAAGAATATTTATATATCCCTACCTGTTTTGTTCATGACATTTCTCTTTATTTCTTTTCAGAGAGGCAATGCGCAACTATTTGAAAGAGAGAGGAGATCAAACGGTGCTCATCCTCCATGCAAAAGTTGCACAGAAATCATACGGCAATGAAAAGAGGTGGGAATGAACTTTACACTGGTTTTGGGACCTTTTTAATGTTGAAGGTAATAAGCTTTATGAACATGTTAAGTAGATGGCAGATATCAAACTTTTACAAAATGTCATCTGTTTGTATGCAATGTATGTCACTGGATCCTCAACCTGAAATGTCAAATTCCTGAAATCAGAAAAACAGATTCAGGCCTAGAGTGACTTTAAAAAAATGTTTCACTCTTTACTTCAACACCAACCGATACCGTAAGCTTAGCTGCTGCCATATACAAATTTCAGTATGAAGACATAGAATACAGTGCTCACATACTACACATTGCCTGAATGTCCAGTCAAATAAGGCTGATAAAATAATTACAGTTGTAATCCCTCATCTCTGTTTCTAATTATTTTATTGACCACAATCTTTATTCAAAATAAAGATAACTACAAAACATCTGCATTGCCAACAAATTATAGCAGTATTAATTTACTTAGTGTGAACAGTGCAAACTAATATAGCCTGACAGAGCTTGGACTGGTATGTGTCCTTTTGTGTGTAAACCTGTTTTATTTAACTAGTGTTTTGTGTGTTAAGGTTTTTCTGCCCTCCACCTTGTGTTTACCTGATGGGCTGTGGCTGGAAGAAGAAGAAGGAGCAGATGGAGAGAGAGGGCTGCTCCGAACAAGAAGCTCAACCCTGTGCCTTCATCGGCATTGGGAACAGTGAACAGGAAATGCAGCAACTCAACCTGGAGGGCAAGGTAATTCAGAAACCAACAGAACACTAATGGAAACCGGTAGAGACCAGCAGAAAGACCCAAATAACCACTGGATCACTGATATAAAACCCCCAACAGCCATTATATATATCATACAGACACACTAGGAATCAGCTGGCATATTTTAGCACTAGTGCTGGAAAAAAAAAATCAATTTGTTTTGCAATGCATCATCATCGTCATCATCATCTTTGCCGCTTAATCCATTTCAGGATCACGGTGGCAACAGGGCTATAAAGAAGCCCAGGCATCTCTGTCCCTTGCAACCTCCACCAGCTCCCCCTGGAGGATCACAAAGTGTTCCCAGGTCAGCTAGGAACATATCCTAGATCTACCCACGGGCCTCCTTTCAGTTGGACGTGCCTGATATACCTCCAGTGGGAGGCATCCAGGAGGCATCCTTATCAAATGCCTGAACCACTTCTCAACGCAAAGTAGCAGCAGCTCTAATCCAAGCAGCTCCCTCATTACTGAGCTCCTCGCATGACCACGGGCAGTTCTTTCGGTCATTACCCAGAGCTCATGACCATAGGTGAGAGTGGGTATGAATATTGACTAGTACATTGAGAGCTTTGCTTGGCTCAGTTCTCTCTTCACCATGATGGTCTGGTAAAGTGACTGCATCCCATCACTCATGAACGAGATACTTGAACTCCTTCATTTGGGGTAGGTTCTCGCCCCCTACATGACAGGAGTATGTCAACTGTTTCTGGGAGATAACCATCGCCTCAGACTTGGAGGTGCTGATCTGCATACCGACCAGTACCACCTCCCACAGAATCTCTTGGGGAACACTGTCGTACGCCTTCTCCAAATCCACAAAGTCTGTGTAAAGTATACTAGCAAACTCCCATGCCCCCTTCAATTTCCTGTGATAAAGTAAAGAGTTGGTCCATAGTTCTGCAGTTTTCCTACATCACCACGATTTGCCAGTCCAAAGGCACTGTTCCAGAGGTCCATGCAACATTGTAGAGACGTGTCAGCCAATACAGCTCCACAGTATATTGAGGGCCTTCAGTAACTCCATGCAAATCTCATCCACTCCAGGGGATTTGACCCTGTGTAGCTTTTTAACCACCTCAGTGACTTCAGCCAAGTAAATGGAATCTGACACCCCAGGCCCTACCTCCTGTCCAGGAAGCATGTCTCTCAGGTTAAGGATTTCCTCAAAATAATCCTTCCAATTGCCGACAATAAGCTTTGTCGAGTTCAGAGTTTCAACATCCTTACTGAGCACAGCCTGGACTTTCCTGAACTGTTGGAGTGTTTTCCAGAACCTCTCTGAGGCCACGTGGAAGTCATTCTCCATGGCCTCTCCAGCAGAATTTTCGCCTGCCTAATAGGAGGTTCCCCGAGCCAGCCAAGCCGAAAAAGCTTCTTCCTTACACTTGAAAGCTTCCCTCAACCTCTGTGTCCACCAAGTGGTTCTTGGGTCACCACTATAACATGCACCTACAAACTTTTGACCACAGCTTTATGCAGCTGCTTTCACAATGGAAGTCCAGAATAGGGCCCATTCAGACTGCATGCTCCTTTCCTTCTCCTCCTCCGGAAGTTCTCTCGGAGGTGAGAGTTGAAATCTTTCTGGACAGAGTCTTCTGCCAGCCTTTCCCAGCACAGACTCACTATATGTTTGGGCTTACCAGGTCTGTCGGGCAGCTTTCCCTGCCATCGGATCCAACTCACCACCAGGTGGTGATCCGTTGACAGCTCAGCCCCTCTCGTTACCCGAGTGTCCAAAACATGTGGCCTCAGATCAGAGAATATGTGTGCCATGAATAGCACAGAAGTCCATCTTCTGTCCATCACAGAAGAACATCACAGTCTGGTTCAGATCGGACAGGCCGTTCCTCCCAATCACTCCTTTCCAGGTTTCCCAGTCATTACCAATGTGAGCATTGAAGTCCCCCAGCAAATCAATAGAATCAGTGCATGGAATCCTCTCTAGAACTCCACTCACTACCTCCAAGAAGGCCGAATACTCTGAGCTGCTGTTTGGTGCAGATGCACACACACCACTCAAAGTTTTCCTCTCTGCAAGCCAAAGCCGCATTGAGGGGATCCTCTCGTTTACTGGGACAAATTCTGTACAACTGTAAAAACAAAAAAAAAAAAAACTGTACAGCCGCCAGCCAGGGACTTGAGTCCCCACACCTACCCGGCGCCTCTCACCCTGTACAACTCTTGTGTAGGAGAGAGACCAACTATATCTAGCTGGTGTCCCTGAACCTCACGCCCCAGCTCTGGCTCTTTCCCTCCCAATGAGGTTACGTTCCAACAACCAGTTTCCGCTGCCAAGTTCTATGACGCCAGGGGCCCCTTCGCCCCCCACTCTGTGCCCGTTGGGCATTGCACTGCACCCCTACTATGGATCTTGTGTATGGTGAGCCCACATGATCCTCCCACGCTGCATTTTCGGACTGAGCCTGGCCTGGTTACATGGGCTGTCCAGCCACCACACTCTTGCCGTCTGACACTACCCCCAGGCCTGTCTCCAGGTGCAGGTCCCGGTAACCGTCTCCCGGGTAGGGTACACTTTATTCCTTTTAGGCTGTTCATACTGTTCATATGGTGCTTATTTGATTGTGTTTGTCTGGATTCTCACTCCAGACCTGTTCGTCATGGGAGACCCTACTGGGAGCTATCAGCTCCCAACGACCATGGAGGTCATTAGACCCTTCCGCCACAACAAGGCCTCAATCCAGGAAGGGTGTTTTTTCTTGCTAAAAAAAAAATGCAAGTAAGACACTGATTGTTCATTACTGTACAATATTCATATTTACTATCAGGCTACACATTCGCACATTAAGAAAAAAAGAAGATTTCACTGGAATCATTCTGATTCTGTTTTGCAATACATTTTTGCTCAATGATTATAAGCTTGGGGTAATAGATTTCAGAAACATCCATAATCAGAATGATTTACATTATTCCAGTAAAGTTTTTTTTTCTTAGTGTGTGAATGTGTAGTCTGATGATAAAATATGTATATTGTGTAGCAATGAACATTCAGTGTATTATTTGCATTTTTTGATTAAAAAAAAGCTCTAACAGTGTTACAAAATTTGGTACCATTTTAAAATAAGGCCACTTTTACAAAGCTTCATAAATAGTTAAAAAACAAAACAGTTTATCTCCTGGTTATTAATTAGGTTATAAACACATAAGTCATTAATATTCATTTTTAACACAGAGACAGAACGGATAAAGGTGACCACATTTTGTTTAATGACAAAGTGTGGGAATCTACTGAAAATATCAATGTAAAGAATAAGCCAAGACCTCAGTATGCAAATTTGTTTATTTCGCATATTTAGATACATACCACATAATCACCAGTGTCTAAAAAGTCACTCTGTTGGGGGTTATTCAATTAAACTTTGTAGATAATTGATTACACTTGTTAATAAATATTGGCTGAAGCTGGTGGAAAAGACAAAGTAAGGTCAGTATTTGGCAAGACCTGAGCTTTGACTGTGTAGATGGATGTGGGTTCACTATTTGGCAAACATCATGTCACAGTTACCTTTTCTAACTAGGTGATATAACTGATTATTGATTATTATAAATGTATTAATACAGTATAAATCTGCCATCAGGTAAATCAGTATTTTCTTGCCCTCTTCTCTGCAGAACTTCTGTACGGCTAAAACATTGTACATATCGGACTCAGATAAAAGGAAGCACTTCATGCTGTCAGTGAAGATGTTTTACGGAAACAGCGCTGAGATCGGCGTGTTCCTTAGTAAACGAATCAAGGTCATCTCCAAACCTTCAAAAAAGAAGCAGTCACTCAAGAATGCTGATTGTAAGTCTAATAGAGTTACTGTCTGCTTTAACAGGAAAAAAATTGTGATTTGTGACCTAGTACTAATGACACACCATCAGTACCTGACCTCACTAATGACCAGTATCTATCTCTCTCTCTCTCTATCTATCTCTCTCATATAGTGTGTATCGCATCTGGAACAAAAGTGGCTCTGTTTAACCGGTTACGCTCTCAGACGGTCAGTACCAGATACCTTCACGTGGAGGGAGGAAACTTCCACGCCAGCTCACAGCAGTGGGGGGCTTTCTACATACACCTGTGTGAGTAAAAAACACACAACCACCACAATGGGGGGCTTTCTGTTTCTGCTTTAATATTACTGAGCCAGAAACAAACCAAACCTTAAAAACATCACATCACATATAACCACCTACTGTGAGGAGACAGAACTTACACTACATGGCAGCTCAGAATCAGTCAGATAATTGGAGGAGAGTATGTTTTGCACAGAACGTGGTTTGGCATTCAGACTCTTCAACACCATTTTTTTCTCTCTCTCTCTCTCTCTCTCTCTCTGTTTGTAGTGGATGATGACGAGTCTGAAGGTGAGGAGTTTACAGTGAGAGATGGATATATTCACTATGGTCAGACGGTTAAACTGGTGTGTTCAGTCACGGGCATGGCTCTGCCTCGGCTGGTGAGGACACACACACTGTCATACTGACAAACTGGGTAGCATCTATTAGAGGATGTTTAAAATGCTTTTGTGTTGTATTTGTTTGTAGATGTTTCATAGAGTATATACAGATGGTTATGGATGCTGATGTCTACTATTAAGTGATTATTAGGGATAAATGAGTGTGATTTTGGGTTGTAGGTTATCCGTAAGGTGGATAAACAGACAGCTTTGATGGATGCAGATGATCCTGTATCTCAACTGCACAAATGTGCATTTTATCTAAAAGACACGGAGCGGATGTATCTCTGCCTCTCTCAGGAACGCATCATCCAATTCCAGGTCAGTTATTGCACACAACCCATGGCCCAGTGTGAGATGACACTGATAAAATCTAAGTGAGTCTTGTGGTCAATAATTTGTTTTATTCGTGACTTGGAAACCCTCAGGCAACGCCGTGCCCCAAAGAGACAAACAAAGAGATGATTAACGATGGAGCATCATGGACCATCATCAGCACGGACAAAGCAGAGTACACTTTCTATGAGGGAATGGGTCCTGTCTCACTCCCAGTTACTCCTGTACCTGTTGTGGAGAGTCTACAGGTAACAAAAACACACAAAGGCAAACACGGCACTGTTAATGTGAGCCTATTTTCTTTGTCTAGTTACAGGTTTTTTTGTTTTTTTTTAAAATCAATTGTGTTAGAACTTCCACATGCCTCTCCAGTTAAGTTGGCACCACACATCCTAAAACAACAGTTCCACCTAGCGGTGGTGTGTTCGCCTGCTGGCCACATTTGTTGATCACATTTGTGGATTGGGTGAAATGTGAAAGAAAATCTCAAAATTCAAAAACCCGTGAGAGGAAATCAACAAATGCACGTCATTGAAAACGTGTGAGGGACTAGATCTACAAATGCAGATTCAACCATTTACAAATACATTTTAAATTAGAGACTTAGACTTTACAAATATATGCAATGTAAATTTAAACAAATGTATTTTCGCATAAAATTATGATATATATATGAAAAACATGTATTCATGAGTTTAACAGTATTTGTACAAACTGCAGATCGTGAGACACAGATTGAGATGTATTCATTTGTAAACAGTGAAACAGACTTGTGACTTGTGTTTAATTTGTGGATTAACATTTACACATTTGTAAAGTATTTTGAGGCTAAACTCTCTCCATAAATATGTCCCTTTTAAGGATAGGAATTTCTGTCAAATTTAAGGACCATTTTCCACAGCATTAAATGTTTAATAACTGATTAATAAGATCAGATTTTTCATATGTTAAAATACTGTAACTGTGGTGAGGGTTGGGGAATATCTCTCTCCATACATATTCTCCTCTTTCACTTTCAGCACTTTAAATTATATTGAGCCGCTCGCTTTTCACCCTTACCCGAGTGCACAGCAGTGATGTGCAAAGAGCGGAAGTGCTGGATTTTAGCTGTTCTCTTTCTTCACTGTTCTCATTTTGTGTTTTTAATCTGTGCTCTTATTTCTCTGCACTTGCTGTGTCAGTTTTGCTGCATATAATCTTGTCTTTGCACTCTCACATACTCCACACCAAATGCTGCGATTAGACAGACTCAGACATGGGGGCGAGGCAATTCTAAAGTCTCTGCACCTGATGTAAGATGCAGAGCAGAAAAAGAATGGCTTGTTTTATCCCATGTTTTCTGACTTAGGCAGCACAGAAACTAGACTGGGTGGTCTTGTTTCACAGTTGACGTCCTTTTCAATGATCCTTTTAAACAGTTTGATTTAATGGTGTGTTTGTGTGGTTTGTAGCTGAACGGCGGAGGTGATGTGGCCATGCTGGAGCTGACAGGGCAGAATTTCACTCCTAATCTGAGAGTGTGGTTCGGAGACGTGGAGGCGGACACTATGTACAGGTCAGTATAGCAACCAGTTACACACCACGTTACTGCCTTGTGGCTTATGCTAATCTGTTGTTGATTAAGATGATAATGAGAAAAACAGATGTCATATGCAAATGGTGACGCTAGTAGATTTATTAATTAAAACAGGTTTACTTTCAAATAATTTCTGTACAAGGTGTGTATTCAATGCTGTCAGTCCAGCTTTAATCCACCTCACAAGGTTGGATAAAATTCATCCTGATATTTTTTATAAAAAGCATTCAAGATTTCTGCTTAAAGTTTTAAAAAAGCTTTTTGTTGCATTTAATCATTCTTATACTGCAGACTCGATTACAGAATCCAGTTCCAAATCTTTAGGATAAACAAACCTGTTTTGATAAATTGTTCAAATTTAATCCAATTAGACCACTTTAATCTAGTCAAAATCTTTTTGAAAAACCAGCCCCAAATGATGGACTAGGGTTCAGTTCCCCTCTCAAATGAACACATCATGCCTCATGAATTAGAGTCCATGGAAAACACTTTAAACACTCTGTTCTCCTGCATGAAGATCAAAGCTGAAGTGGATCTGGATAAGAACGGTTCTTAAATACCTTACATTTAAATGTTTCAAAAATAATCTAGCAGGTTCAGGAGCACTTTTATGCCCTGATATTAAGTTCTGTCCTGTTTTTTTTTGTGTGTGTGTGCGTGACTGCAGATGCGGGGAGAGTGTTCTCTGTGTGGTTCCAGATATCTCTGCGTTCCGTGAGGGCTGGCGATGGGTCCGGCAGCCGGTCCAAGTCCCGGTCACTTTGGTCAGAAATGATGGGATCATCTACTCCACGGCTCTCACCTTCACATACACACCTGAGCCAGGACCCCGCCCACACTGTGGTGCCGCCGGGGCCATCCTCAGGGGCCACTCTTCCTCATCCTCCATCTCTCCATCATCCTCTTCATCCTCCTCTTCATCGTCATCTTCATCAGCGTCCAGCCTCCTGCTCCAGTCCAGAGTCGAGGCACCGTCCAATTACCAGGCGACAGGGGGTGTGTCCTCATCCTCCTCGTCTTCATCCTCAGCTATGTCCGTGTCCTAAAGAAATGGCTTTCTCCTGATTAGAGGACTCCGTGTTGTGGAGAAAGAGGAGAAGTAAAGAACAAAAACTCAAGACCACAATTGGCTCTTAAACCTCTTCCATTTCCTTCGGTCTCTGCAGAGCTGCTTCCATGAGTCCAGAGGCCAAAATTACAGAAAACAACAACAAAAATCACGGCGCCATGCAATCAGCCAAAACACGGAACCAAGTTGGCAGAAGAAATAAACAAAATATGGAACGGATCCGGATGGAATGTGGAAAAAGGAAAACGTTCAGTTTCTGTTTCTTTCTTTCTTTCAAAAGGGCTTGAGGCACTGGTGCAGCATCAGGTGTGGAAGAGAAGTTATCATAGTAATATAGTTTTCAAGGACCAAGGAATATTATTATTATTATTATTATTATTATAATTTTTTATTTTTATTATTATTATTTTTATTGGTATATAATTTCATAAGCTTTAGCTAAGGTACATTTTTCACAATTTTTTTTGTTTGTCTTTCGGTTTTATAACATATTTTAGTAAACTTTTGTTACCAAATAGTTTTGTATATTTTTTTGCGAGCGTTTTTTGGGGACGCTCTAAAGTATAAGGTTCAGGCGATTTGCTCAAACCCTTTTTATCTGTCACTTTGTTGTTTGGTCATAGCTGCCTTTTAATACTGTGGAGACTGCCTTAAATCTTCTGGACATGTACCAGACTCTCTGTTTTGGGTTTATTTTCTTTGGTAATAGTTTTTATGTCATGTATATTTGTCACCTTTCCCGAAGTGAATATGTAATATAGTGTGGGTTTTTTTTGGACAACTGTGGCTTTACCTGTGGCTTTTTTCATAGGAAGGCTTTAACAGAAATATTTAATTGACATCTGTCGCTTAGAAACTGCCACTATCACTTCACTCTATTGTTTATGGAAGTTTTTTTTTCTTTTCTTTCTCCCCTTTTCATTTCTTCTTTTGGTCCTTTACAACACCAGAAACACACTGGACTGAATTCCCTCTACACCATCATCAGACATTTGACTAAACAATATCAAAAATATAATGTGATAAAATAAAATAAAAAGTCTGAGCTGCAATAATCCAGTACAGTAGAGCAGGTACTTTAACGAGTACTTTAGATTTTCTTTTTGGAAAATAATATTAATATTAAAATAATATTAATATTTCTTGATTATATGATCTACCAGTACAGGTTTCTATAAAATGTGCTTGTTTTTTCTTCTTTATTTTTGCACGACACAAATTTAGCTAGCATAATTGTGGAGTGAAGAAATTTAATACATTGTGAAACAATGAACTTATTCTTATTGAGAGGATTAAAGGCCTTGAGCATAACAGAATTGGGAATTAAAGTTGCAAATTGACTTCTACTCAAGGAAAAATACTTGAGTACTGCCTGATGCCAGAATCAAATCACAGCTCAATTCAGACTTTATTATTTTATTTATTTAATATTTTTTTTATTTATTGTTTTTTATTTAGATTTAATTTTATTTTTGATTAAAGTTAAAATTTTAAATGAAGCACTTAAGAAACCTGCAGTGAAACATGCAAAAGATTACATCCCAATGGGAATGAGTGCAGTTTCTGGACAGATTTGCTACAGGATTTGATTCATTTCTTCATAAACATATGCAGTTTATCAGCATTGTTAAGTACTTTACAGGAGTTTTTTCCCTTCCCCAGCCAAATAATCAGGAAAGAATAATAAGTGATAATGCTAATAAAGCTAATTTGTGTTTACGTCAAGTGCAAAAGTAAAAACTGTGGAAAAAAAGTGAAACTTATCAGAAGCAAATATCACAGTAGGTCAACTAAGTTTAAGGAAATTATGGAAATATTTGTTGAAAGATTTGGCCAATTATACCAAAGGCCAATCTCATTTAAAAATGGCCTTGTTTTCACAAATATCATGTTTTAAAGTTTTTTCTGGAACAGTAATGTAAAACATAAAATGGCAGCTCAAACCACTGTCCAGATAATGCTATCAGATCTGGTGTTGAATAGAAACACTACAGTTTTCTGCTTTTTATTTTTTATATTTTTATTTTAAACCACCCCCCCCCCCAGACGCACATTAATACAATGATCTTAAAACCCTACATGTTAAAATAAAAACAAAATATTATCACCAAATTATAAACATAATCCAAGGCTTATATTTGGAAAAAATATGTGTTTTTCAAGGTGAACTTTTGGTGTGGGGAAAAAATCAATACAGTATAAAATCATATTTTGGGTGTTACAAATCTAATTAAAGGAGTAAATTAAATAGAGCAGCTACCTAGCATCTCCAACAAATTATGTGAACAGTAAATATTTCCTAGAAATTTAAACATACATTTTATTTTTATGGAAGTCTGCCTACACCAGTGTAAATAAAAATGGTTAAATTATTAATAAACCCTAAATTTTGGGTTGAACGGCCAACCAAAGATATTTCATCATTGGATTCATATTTGTATTTATTACACCTGTTGTTGGATGAACACATTGTGGATGAAGTGGGGAAATGCAGTTTGGCCATTTTTTTTTTTTTACTCTTTCTGCCTATTAACAGGACAGTTTCCAATAATTAGGGAAATGTGGACAGGGTTGTGAAAGCACACTCACCCAGCAGTTGTTTTTTTTTTTAAGTTTTGAAGCATGTAATAACCCAAGTATCATGACTGTACTACAATGTGGTTAATATCAATGCCAACACCAGATATTTTTGGCTTTTTAAATTTTTTCCCCCCACATTCTTAGCTACATAGGCATCAAACTGTTTATTTTTTATTATTATATTTTTTTTGGGGGGGGGGGTCATTTTTTGTAAAATAACATGCTCTTAATTGTCTTTTTCTAAGCTGGTTTTAGTTTGGAATTTGTACATCCTGAAACTGTATGAATGATGTGCTAAATGCTTCCACTAAAAGTCACAATATGCCTTCCAGCATCTAGAGCTGGACACACATTCTTCTTCAGTGATAGAGGGGTGATTGTCTTTATTGTTCTTCCCTGAACAACTTTACGAAATGTTCAATTTGTTCCCAGGGATTTTAAACAGCCACGAAAACAGTCCTAGCTAAAATTAGCTAGTGATACAGAAGTAGAGGTAGAAGTGAACCTGTAAGATTCAGTGTTTTTTAAAATTAATATCTGAAGCTATGAGGCTTAAAATACCGGACTGATTAGCATGGTGCTGACTGCTAATATAAATAACACATTTGCCTTAAATCTTATACTTGATATTTTTGTTTTATGTTCTGTATATTGTTCTGTATTAATTGGCTGAATTCTCTTTTTCAGATCAATTCAGAATTTGCATTATTTACAGAAAATCTAAAATGGTAGACATAGACATTGACTGCATTTTTTTGCGTGCAGTTTATACGGTGCCAAATTTGCTGGGATTATTATTATTTTTTTTTTTTTAAACTACAGCTTAACTACAGCAATTTTCAGACACCATATATCTTGAATCATCAACTGTGGATTTGATCTTTCACTAAACTGTATAATGGTTAAATCTGGTTCTTATTTCATCACCCCTCAACCAGTGAAGAATACTTTGTGTCCTTTTTTTTTAACGAATGCTTTGTGCCTATAACAAAAAATAACAAAACACAACAACAATAAATCATAAAATGGCAGCCACTCCATACTGTATCCAACACAAGGTCAACATTTGAAGGTCAGGACCTTTACCAGGACATTTTTCAGTGTTGTGTTTTTTTTTATTATTATTATTATTTTCCCCAGCTCTTTGTTGTTTTTGTACTGGTCTTCCTTATAATTCAATAGGGGCCTTACTCGAATCCGAGGCTAATACTGTTCTAGTTTTTCATTGCTTTTGTTTTTCTTAAAAACAAACTAGTTGCCTTTTTATCTGTGCCACTTTACCTGCTTTAGGAAGAAAGAAAAAAAAGAGTGCATTCATTAACTATTTTTGTCTGTCTGTTTGAAATGGAATAGTTTCAAGGAAAAAAACAACGCAAACAATTAGAAAGCCTTTTATTGTTTTTTTTTTTTTTTATTTTTTTATTTTTATTGTATTGTATTTTATTTTTTGCCAAAACCTTGCCACTAAATTCAGGGCCTGTGTCTTTCAAACACCTGAGAATTATAAACCTTGTTGCCTTACAACCTTACATGCTAATTAGGCTAAAAGTAGCATTATTAAATTTGGTCAGTGACTATTTTTACTGCAAGATTAGTATTATTCAAATGTTCATATTGATTCTAATGTTGCTAATAGTAAATGTAACCTAGTGGTAATTAGCAAGCATGATATGTGGTGAAAATAATGTTAAATTGTGATTTCTTTCATGGTTTTGGCCAAATTAATTTGGTACAATGCTAACTGCTGACAATGTACATATATTGTTATTAACATTAGCATTGACACATGCTACAGTAAGTGTGAGTCTCCATTCATTGTTAGCATTATTGCTAGAGTTGTAGCTCAAGTAATGCTGATTGGTTTGGCATTTACTCTTCATTGTTAGGGAGGTTATAATTATTTAAATTAATTTAATTTTAGCACACATTCTAATGTTGCTAATCAAGCTCATCTAGCTGAACGATTTATTTTTCCTGTGCTGTTTGATGGATGCTCGCCCTGGTTCTGAGTGTGTGTTCTCTCTTCAGTTGGGACAATTTGGGGATGTCTAACTTTTTATGGACCAGTGTATTTGTTGATGTTGGGATGGATCACTAAAATCCTGTAATAGACTCAACATATGTCTCAACGTTTGTTTCTCTGCATTTAGCAGTGACCTTTGTTTTGTATTTTATTCATAAAAAAAGTCTGAAGGCTACAATGCACTTTAGTGGTCAGAAATACATATGCCAGCTTAAGTATTTTCCCTAGTAACTGTTGTCTCGTTGGTCACACTGTAAAAACACTTACTACGGTCTTTTAGAATTTTCAAGTCATTGAGCTACAGTTTTAATTCTAACCTTAATTCTAAAAATTCAAACTGGGGGCATTGGGCTTCAATAACTGACTTTGACCAATCAAAAGCAACTGGACATTGCACTGTGGACATGACCCCAAACACGACTGACTGCCTGTCGCTCTACACACAGCGCTCAGAGCTTCTGGACCTTTTTTTTTTTTTTTTTTTTATCTACTGAGGCCTGTAGATTTGTTAATAGAAAACAATCACAATTAAGCATTATAATTTTAATCAAAAAAATCACAATTTGATATTTTCCTTCAAATCAGCTCAGCAAACCTGAGAAATCCTGCTTTGTGAAATATCTCCTGTGCACCAGGTGCTGTTTGGCTAAGTTTCTAGTAGGTGGGACTTTTGCTCAGCTGGTGCTTGATTGGCTGAATGTCTGAAGTGGGTGTGACCTGTGCTCAATTGATGCTGACAATGGGAGGAAACTCAACATTACCCGTCAGTCCGACATGTTTGGAGGGTCAAAAGTCAATGGTTTAAATTCTGTAACAGAGATTCTGATAAATTCAGTGTTCTGCATTTTATACTGAACTGAGAGGAACAGCAAGAGATCAGTTGGGGTATTTTAGGTTTTAAAGGTAGTTATATGTAATACATTATTTTAAATGTACATATACAGGTGTTTATTTTGAAAATATGGATACATATGGGGGCACCAAGTCCTGACAGGGATTAAATACAAGTGTTTGTGTGTGTTTGCACAGCTGCTGGTTGTCTGTTGATTTTTTTGAACAGGTTTAAAGAGCTGCTTTAAGAAAGAAGTGTTTTACTGCAGTGTGATTTCCTGATCTGAGCTCAGGCCTGCGGCGGGAGTTATCTTTAGCTTTTACACACACACACACACACACACACACACACACACACACACACACTCCCCACTGCATTTGGCCCTCTCAGTCCTCAGGAAGAAGACAGACACTGGAGAGACAGAGACAACTCTCTAGACACAAGAATTTAAAAGGAATACACTGGAAACTACAACCAACTGTTTTTCTTTTACCGGGTGACATCAGCTCTCTGACAATGGAGGATGGAACATTTCTGAGGATTCTGAAAAACAAACTAATAGATGAATGAATTTTTAGTTACACGGCAATTCAGAAAAACTGGAAAGTATACTTTTTGCCATTGGTATCCTGAGTTGTTTTTTAGACATACATTTCTGAACAATTTTATGAATTATGTTTTATTGAAATTTTGTAACAAGTCATCACTAATAACATTTAAAAGTATGCCAGGTCTGCTTTTGAAGGAAAGAATTTGGAAAAGAATTTAAAACCAAAAATTAAGCCAGTATAACTATTCTTATTCTATATCTTGCAAAAAAAATTTCTCAGTGCCTGATTTCAAGTAAATACATAGGGAAATTTCTGTTTACATTTTGAAATTTAAGATAAATAGGTACATGTTTTGTCCTGGGAGACTTTTAGGGGAGATACAACTGAATACAATCCAAAACAAAATTTGTAAATTTGATTTCAGTATTTGACAGGTGTACAATTCTTGAAAGTAATGATTTTGATATACATTTTTAATTGAATTTTGTATGTGATTTTTGACATTTTTCAACAACCAAAAAAAGACAGAATTCATACACATTTTCTAGTAGTAAGTTTTCAAATTATTCTACCGATTTCTGATTTTAAACAATTTTCACAACACTTTAACAATTAAACATTTTTCTGCAGGAAGAGATTTTAAGGTGAGTAATCTTAAATTTCTTCTGTTCAAAATGTTTTGTTGTTACATCTGATATTTTTATAATTCAGCCAATCTGCAGGTTTACTTGTTCTGTTCCGAGGGAACTTTTTTTTAAGCATATTACACTTCAGTGAGCGATATGAAGTTTTATATTTCCATGCTTAAAAATACCATTTTAGTCATTTATTAACTGCCAAGTTATTTTCTCCAGAAGAATGTTTACTGAAAAATGATTATTTTTGCTGAAAAAATGGCAAAAATATTAAGTGGTCAGAATTATGCACAATGTTACGTATCTACAGATCTTCTAATGTGCATTTTCTTGTACTCAAGACAGTGCCATAATGCTGCTGTTCTGTGTGGTGGTGGTCCTGGGCCTATTTGGACCGGTGAGGTGTGATTTCTCCACCGATGAGTACGCTGTGATTAAAAAGGAACCCAGTCAAGCTACACTAGGCAAGAAGTTTCTCAAACTAGCATGAATAAATCTAAACAGCACATGTCCTTAGCAAAAATGTTTCTACAGGTCAAAGAGATTTCTATTCCAGTAAATGGTTCTTTTGAAATTGCAGTAGTAGTTTTTAATGGAGACATTCTTGTCCGTTTAACATTATCACTGGGGCTCAAAACACTTGGAGGACAACACCTATTACTTATTGTTAAATTAGCTGAACATAGTTGAATAATAAGTTTGGATTCAGAAGCTCAACACACTTGTCGGAAGACGCAAACTTCCCAGTTCAGTACTGTATAGAAACTTTTTTGCAAAGGGTGTTCAGAAACAGCAAATGATTTTATGAATATATAACAGAAGTGTATGTATATAAATAGTTTTTGTACAATTTTTCTATGGTGTTGTTTACATGACCCCTGTGTGTGACATTTGACCACAGACACCTGCCTGCAGGTGTCTCCCCCCTGTGTGACCGAAGCTGACCACTTCAGTTTGGAAGCTCTGCGACACATACACCAGGAAATGGATGATGACCAGGATGGAGGGATTGAGGTGGAGGAGAGTGTAGAGGTAAATGAGAGAGAGGGACAGAGTTTTTTATATTATGAACCACCATTTCCAATAGCAAGTGTTCACTAGTTGGGAATAAAACCCCCAGCATTAGGCTGTGGAGCAGTGGAGCTGTGTTCTCATATACAGGTACATATACTATTTAATGATATTCTTATTTTATGACCAGCACCTGTACTTTCTGGAGTTGTGACTCATGGAAGCCTGAGGGTTTGGAGGATATAGCTGTTTGGTTTTAGAAAATGGACGCTGTGTATCTGGATAGGATTGTGTTTCTTCCACTAGTCGCTATGACGACAGAGAGGGGTCTGAGAAGAAGGAGATGCCTGAGGGTCCCGTTACAGAAGAGCACACATTCCAAGATGAGCTATCACACACACACGTAAACACAGTCTGTCAGACTCTAAATCTTATTTTCTGACTCGCTCTCAAAGTTAAATATACTAATAGTAAACTTACTATTTATTTTGTTAACACACATTTTTAGAGAAACTTAGGGACACGTTTTGGCACTGTGCTAGCAGAGAACTTAAGAAATCAAGAACATCCCCTTTAAAGGAAAATATGAAAAATCTCATGGTCCGCACCTGTGATCAGTAGCCCATAAAAGCCCATGGTGACTTATTTGTCACAAACCCTTTATAAAGTATGGAAAGTTCAGTACACTGCTCTATCCTTCACTTTAAATCACAACGTCCCTAAGTGACAATTACTGAAAATCCTGAATGCAGTTACATGACAATACATGTACATGTGTGTATGTGTGACCTCATTTATAGAATGACTGTGCGCTTGGTGAGTACTGACCATAGAAATTATTATTATTATTATTTTTATTTCTAAAAGGCATGTTCCACTCTGTGGCATGGTGGCACAGCAGGTAGTGTCACAGTCACACAGCTCCAGGGACATGGAGGTTGGGGGTTCGAGTCCCGCTCCGGGTGACTGTCTGTGAGGAGTTTGGTGTGTTCTCCCTGTGTCCGTGTGGGTTTCCTCTGGGTGCTCCAGTTTCCTCCCACAGTCCAAAACCACATGTTGTTAGGTGGATTGGTGACTCAAAAGTGTCCATAGGTGTGAGTGTGTGTGTTGCCCTGTGAAGGACTGGCGCCCCCTCCAGGGTGTATTCCTGCCTTGCGCCCAATGATTCCAGGTAGGCTCTGGACCCACCGCAACCCTGAACTGGATAAGTTACAACAGATAATGAATGAATGTTCCAATCTGTTAACATATACTGTGTTACATACTGCCCAGCCTGAACCTTTTAAATGATCCTTTAAAAAGAAATGTTGAAATACATGTTACAAAATGGGGGTTATGATGTTATACGTTATATGTTATATGTTATAACATTTTATATGTTACATTGGTATTTTAATCCAAAAATAAATACGGCAAGAATTGTGAAAAATGTTCCACGTTCTTTTTTTGGTCTGTTTTATGATACTCATAATTAGGCATCACGGTGAACGGAGTCTGTCCTCTTTGGATTAGTGTGGGGATCTGGAGCCCACCATCTCGCACGCTGTGAAGCAAGACCACCCAGTCAGTTTTCTGTCAGAAAACATGGGATAAAACGAGTCGTTTACAAACTTTAGAATTGCCCCAATCCTTTGTTTGTGTCTGCCTAATCAAAGTGCTACGTTTATGTGGGTGCGCAAAGATGAGGCTAAACAGAGCAAAACAGACACAACGAGCGCTGAGAAATAAGAGCACTGAGTAAAAACAGAATATAAGAACATAGAAGAAATAACTGAGTGAAAACGGCTAAAAAACTGAGCTTCTGCTCCTCGCTCCTCACTGCTGTGCCTTCATTTTGGGGTGAACAGCAAGTGGCTCATTATCATTTAAAGGAATAGGCACTGAAAATGGCCATTCTGAACAGGACTTTTTAGACAGGGGGAGAATGCTGTTAGGCTTGTGGGGTTTTTACCAAAAGCAGGACACAGACATCTCATTTAGTCCTAGATCTGTGTTCCGCTTTGGAGAAGAGGGAGAATCGTAATTCACACTTATTTGGATGGTTTTGGCAAGTTTGTTCATTTTGTGTTACACTGATGTGTGTGTGTGTGTGTGTGTGTGTGTGATTTCTGCAGTTCATTATCGAGGACATGCAGCAGCAGCAACAGACCAATAAACACAGCAAACTTCACCAAGAAGATCAGCACATCACCGTGGAGGAGCTATGGAGGGGCTGGAAGTCCTCAGAAGGTACATTAAAATTTCTAACATCGGAGAAGAAATGAACGTTTCTCATGATGATATGATATGATTTTGAAAAACATTTCCATAATTTCAGTAAACATTATTTATAGCATCTGTCACAGATTGATGGTCATTGCAGGTCACTGACCTCAGTACACTCAATTTTAACGTTAATTTAAAAATATTAATATTGTAAAAGCCAAGAGGTTTATGTTTATGGTAATATCATGTTTCTCGTTTGCTATTGTCAGTTTTTCTCTGGCTTTCATATTTTACATATCGATATTTGAGATATATTGTATTGACCGAAATTAAAAAATATATTGTGATATAAAATTTGGCCATGTTGTCAAGCCCTAATATCTGTTATATTTAATCAAAAAGTTTAGGTTTATTCCTCTCCTCTAAAGTTGGTATTTTTAAGAAATTTTTTTGTGCGGATGAGTCTGTATTGTTACTTCATTTCCATATTTGTTTTTAAATCATCATAGTTGTGATGTCAAATTTATCTCTTAAATGAAATATATATAAGTAAACATGATAAATTAATTCTAGTTTGGTACACCAACGCTCAAAGCTGGCCATTATTAGAATCACCCTCTTTGTAGATGAAATAATTTTATTTATTTATTATTCCTTATTCTATATATTCCTACTTTATTACCTGTTAGATTTTTAAAAAGCAGAAAATGTAGTCTTTTATTATATTATATTATATTATGCAAGTCTTTCACGACTGGTTGTTCTCTCTTCTCTGTCTCAGTTCATAACTGGACACAGGAGGACGTGTTGCATTGGCTGCATGAGTTTGTGGAGTTGCCTCAGTATGAGAAGAATTTCAAAGAACTTCGCATCAATGGGAACACGCTCCCCAGGTGAGCTCGACCAATCATGCACTGGTGAGATCGGATTGGCCAGGAACCGCCACACACATCAAATCTGATTCTGTGTTTTCCAGGATAGCGTCCAATGAGCCGTCATTTATGAGTAACTTCCTGAAGATCCAGGACCAGCAGCACAAACACAAACTGAAGCTCAAGGCCCTGGACGTGGTTCTATTTGGACCTCCCACACGTACGTATACAACTAGCTCCATCAAGAGAGATTTGATTTGTGAGATTTAGGAGCTTAAAACATCAAATCTGTGACTGCTAGAGGTCATTAAGTTAATTAAGCTGCATTACTAACTAAATAATATTACTAATAATATTAATTTTTATGAAATGTAATCATTTCAAGCAGTCACACAGCTCCAGGGACCTGGAGGTTGTGGGTTCAAGTCCCACTCTGGGTGACTGTTTGTGAGGAGTTGGTGTGTTCTCCCCGTGTCCGCGTGGGTTTCCTCTGGGTGCTCTGGTTTCCTCCCACAGTCCAAAAACACATTGGGTAGTTGGATTGGCAACTCAAAAGTGTCTGTAGGTGTGAATGTTTGTGTGTGTTGCCCTTTGAAGGACTGATGCCCCCTCCAGGGTGTGTTCCTTGCCTTGTGCTCAATGATTCTGGGTAGGCTCTGGACCCACTGTGACCCTGAAATAGTTAGGTGGTTACAGACAATAAATGAATATATTTTAAAAGATAATTATTATATATAATTTTATAACATAATATTTTTAAATAAAGAATGATTAAATTGATAATAATGATTAAAATGTTTTTGTTATATATTTTCATTTAGTTATGACAAAATATGACAACATTTTTGTTTGTATTTTTTAAAAAAGTGAAATCATAATAAACAAACATCTTCGTATGAAATATAATACAATCTATGTGGATTAAAAATAAACCGTTTTTTCTCTTGCTCTTATTAATTAAGAGTCAGAAGTTATTCATGTAAAACTACAGCACAAGGTTCTCTCTCTAGGCTCTCCTTGAGCATGGGTTTTTGGTACATTTTACATTTATGCATTTGGCAGACGCTTTTATCCAAAGTGACTTACAAAAGAGGATCTAACATTCAAACTACAGCACAATTTATACAAAATACCTTACATTGAGTGCAATATGCCAGGAAGTAATAAGTGCATTAAAGAAAGACTTTCAGTGCAAAAGATACTCTCGGAAGCTGGGAGCTGGGTTTTCAAGATTTCTTGAATGCGGAGAGGGTTTCTGTTGCTCTGATAGTGCTTGGAAGCTCGTTCCACCAGCATGGTACCAGAGATGAGAATAGCCTCGACTGACCTGTACGGGGGGTTGGTCGTGTTAGTTGGCGCTCCTTTGAGGAACGGAGAGGGCGGGCGCTAACGTATGGTTTTAAGAGTCTATTGAGGTAGATGGGAGCATAACCAGTGAATACTCTGAAGGCCATCATTAGTGATTTAAATTTGATGCGAGCAGCTAAGGGTAGCCAATGCAGCTCAACTAATAGGGGCGTGACATGTGCTCTTTTAGGCTGGTTGAAAACCAGGCATGCTGCAGCATTCTGGATCATCTGTAGCGGTCTCACAGCACAGGCCGGAAGTCCTGTCAGGAAGGCGTTGCAATAGTCTAGACGGGAGATTACTCATATCTGAACAAGGAGCTGTGTTGCATGTTGAGTTAGGTATGGCCTAATCTTCCTTATGTTGAATAGGGAGAAGCGGCACGATTGAGCTACAGCGGTAACGTGATCTGCGAAGGTCAGCTGATCATCAACCATGACAACCAGGTTTCTTACAACCTTGGTGGGAGCCACTGATAGGGACTCTAGCTTGATACTGATGTTGTGGAGAATAGCTTGCTTGGCTGGTAGGACCAGTAGTTCAGTTTTGGATAAATTCAATTGGAGGTGATGTTCCTTCATCCATGTAGATATGTCAGAGAGACAGTCAGAGATTCGAGTTGCCACTGAAGTGTCACCTCGAGGAAAGGATAAATAGAGCTGTGTGTCATCTGCATAGCAGTGATAGGAGAAGCCGTGTGAATGTATGATTGGGCCTAGAGAGGTGGTGTACAAGGCAAAGAGGAGGGGACCCAGCACTGAGCCTTGGGGCACACCTGTGGTGAGGTGGTGTCGCGCTGATGTTTGTCCAAGCCATGACACATTGAAGGATCGTCCAGTGAGATAAGACTCAAACCAGGAGAGTGGATTGTTCCTGAAGCCCATGTCAGTAAGTTTGTTTAGTAAGATGTTGTGGTTGACTGTATCAAATGCTGCTGATAGGTCAAGCAGAGTGAGAACTGAGGACTGACCTGTCGCTTTGGCATCTTTAAGAGTGCAGTTTCCATCGAGTGGCCTCTCTTGAAGCCGGATTGGTTCGAGTCAAGAAGGTTATGTTGGGAGAGGAATTTTGTTGCCTGCTTAAAGACAGCTCTTTTAATGATTTTAGACAGGAAGGGGAGGAGAGAGACTGGTCGGAAGTTCTCTACTATAGAAGGAGCAAGAGAAGGTTTTTTGAGTACAGGTCTTACTTGAGCTTGCTTAAAGGTGTTTGGAAATGTTCCGGAGGTTAGTGAAGAATTGATTACATGAGTGGCTGCGGACACAATGGACGGAGCTATGGTTTGCAGTAGGGTGGTAGGAATGGGATCCAGTGGACAGGATGTAGGACGGCCGCCTCTAAGAAGATTTGATACCTCGTCTTCTGTGAGAGGAGTGAAAGAAGGGAAGGAAGCAGTAGGTTTAGGAGGATTCGAAGGGAGAGCTGGAGGCTGTGTAGAAGGGTCGGAAAATCGGCTGATTGCAGCAACTTTGCTGGTGAAGAAGTCAGCAAATGCGTCAGCAGTGAGGTTGGTTGCAGGGGGTGGAGGTGGAGGGTTCAGTAGAGACGTGAAGGTTGAAAACAGCTTCCGGGTGTCAGTAGCATTGTTGATTTTGTCTTGGTATAAAATCAACCGTCAGTGACATGCCTAATGCTAAGATTAGCAGGTTTGGATGCTAAGAGCTTTGACTGTTTTAATGTGATTGGTAAATATAGCTGTTATATTTTAGCACCTCTTCCAGCCCCTGCTGAATCAAAATAAAACATAATGCTTTACTGAATAAGTGTGTACTAAAACTTTTAGTTTTCTCAGTTGTATCTACTTTATTTTATCATCAGTTCAATTAAATATTCATGAAATATTTTCAAATTGACTTCATTTAACCATATTACATTTCTGTATCCTGATGTAGGATACTTAAACATTCATAACTGGAGCTATGAGGCTAATATAGATAACAAATAACGGAAACCCTATACACTGTAGAACAGCATGGTGCTAAGTACAGAATTAAATCCTCACACATTGCCCTCAGAAAAGAACAAAAAAAATTATACAACAGATGAGTATAAAAAATATTTTAACACTGTGTTTTGAACCTTAAAAAATTCATTTTTTTGAAACTAAAAAATTAGTAATGGCTAATATTCATATTTTCATTCATCATCTTATATGCTTGTCCATTTCAGGGTCACGGTAGTAATAGCTAATAATTAAAGCAAGCTAATTAATTAAATTAATTAATATTTAATCAATATTAATAAACAATTAACAAATTTATATTAATACATAAAAAAAACTAATAATGAATAAATAAATTTAGTTAATTAATTGTGCTGAGTATTTGAGGAGAGGGTAGGCCGCACCCAAAGCGAGAGAAGACAATTATAATCTATAGGACTCTAGATCTAACTCTTATACATTGTCAGGACACAGAGCAAATTTTGTTACTTTGCGTATTTTGTGTTTATTCTCCAGGGCCACCCCACAACTGGGTGAAGGACCTGCTGCTAATCATTTCCGTGGTGATGGGGGTGGGGGGCTGCCTCTTTGCTCAGGCTCAAAACAAAGCATCGAAAATTCACATTGCCAAAATGATGAAGGACCTGGAAAGTCTTCAGATAGCGGAACAGAGTCTGAGAGACCTTCAGGAACAGTAAGGAATCTCCCACTTCTCCCTTTTATATATATTACCTAATAAATTAAGTGACTTTTGGTTTGAAATGTTTGATGGAATAACTCTTTCCAGAGATTCCTTTCCAGAGGTGGTGAATGGAACCAGACATCTCAATGTCCAAACAAAGCTTTTTTTTCTCTCTAGAATAACGGTCATAATATCTTATGAGGACTATAATTTTACTGACAATTTTGTGTGTTGTTGAGACTGGAGCAAGCTCAAGAGGAGAAGAGAACAGTTGCAGTGGAAAAGCAGTTCCTGGAAGAGAAGATGAGAGATGAGATTCAGGGAGCTCAGGAGGAGGCCAGCCGTCTCCAAGAGCTTCGTCAGGGAGCCGTCAGTGAGCTGAGTCGACTCCGCTACGCAGAGGAGGAGCTCGAACAGGTCAGCACTGGGCAGGATTTGTGCAGTTACCAGTGGATCAGACACAGTCTGTTAGACACTCCTACTTTGATGGTTCATCTTGTAGATTTAAAGTCAGAGACAGTAGCTCATTGGCTGCTGCACAGTTTGTGTTGGACTGCAGTCTGTAATTGTAGAAGTACAAGGTGCTTTTTTATGGACAGTGGAGCTAAGAGAGGGGCCAGTGAATGTAGAGGAGGAGGAGGCTTTAATAGTTGGCTGATTTGTGTACAAAGAGTTAAACAGTGTCACTGAAGTCTAGGTAATGCACTGTGTGTAAGGTGTGTGTGTTATATTAAGACAGAGTGAGTGAAGTGTATTGTGAGTGTGTATTGCTTCATTACAGGTCCGTGGGGCTCTAAAGAAAGCAGAGATGGACATGCAGGTGAGCTGGTCGGTTCCAGAGTCTCTGCAGCTGTGGCTCCAGTTCACACATGAGGTTGAGGTGCAGTATTACAACGTTAAAAAACAGAGCGCTGAACAGCAGCTGTCCACCGCCAAAGATGAGGTATTTACCCACTGACTATTAGCATTTACTCTGTCAGAATTATGTTCTCCGGGCACTAGCGTGGGACTTTCTAAGTTAAACTGACAAGCTGCCAATGCCCAATGCCCAGTGTTTTCAATCACTCCAACACAGATATATGGAATTGTGGAAGTGTCTTTTTCTTTAAATATGAACATTTTCTAATCATAAGAAAGCATTAAAACATCTGGACATTTATGGCACTACCACTCTAGGGTCCCTACACTACTCGGCTCTGGTCCTGGTCCCTGGATCCGGGTTCTTTTTTTAATCCCTGCTCTCACAGTTCTGAGCAAGCTGAGTAGGGACAAAACCATGATGTGTAAACCTTGCAGAACACTGATTTTCCAGAGAGAGTCGACACTCTGTTTTACGTAATGCAGAAGTCCAGTACAAACTTGCAATCTATAAAATCTCCTATCTCCAGGCAGAGTGCTTTTTTCATTTCACATTCACAGAGTGCAGAGATCACATTGTTTTTATTTGACACACAGCTGCAGCTTGTAAAAATTATGCCATGGTCGTTCGAAGAGGGAGAGTTGGATGCTGCAACAAGTAAGGGAAAAACCTCTACTGATCTGTCTGTACTGATGACACAGCTGTGTTCAGTCCTAAAAGACAACACGTGAATACATGATGAGTAAACAAAGCTTAACCTTACCACTGCTGTTATTGTGGTTTCTAAAGTCCACTGTTCCTGTTAGAACACCGGATACAGTTCATGGGGAGATGTGGTAGTGGAAAACCAACCAGGCACCAGGCACCAAACAGAAAGTCGTGAAGCTACCATTCAGTGAAAAAGTGCAATTAGTGTTCTCCTCCAAATGTATTCAGCTCTCAAAGGAGAGCACAGAACCAGTAGTTGGCTTCACATGTCTTAGAGGAAGCATCAATTGGTGGCATTGTGTGAGATTCGTTGGAGACTTTATTTAAAATAATAAAGTTAAAATATAACAAATTAATGCTGAATCCATACTTGCTGAACTACAGCGTACATGTTAAGTCCATACTGTCAGTTATACTATCATGATGCAGTCATCATAATAATTATGCTACTTTTGACATGTACATTTTCATTTATGTATATAGACATTTTTCACTTGTGTTGTAATATATATTATCACTTATGCTAAGGCATCTCTTGTGTCATATACTCAAATGTATATAGACCCTACTCAATTTTAACATATTAAGATTCATAGCACTGTTGTACAACACTTTATTAGCCCTGTAACCCACTACTATATTCCTGCAATAATTATTTTTTCTTTCTGTATGTTTTCTCTTGTGCACTATGTACAGTACTGTGACACTACAATTTTCTTTGGGATCAATAAAGTGTTATTTCATCTTATTTTATCTTATTAGCATGCTAATGCTCGCCTCACATGGCATATATCTTGCTACAATTATATGCCAAATTAGTTCTGCATATAATTAAACTTACCTGGTTGTATTTTTGTTTACTTGCTCCTCAAGGCTGAGAAGATTAAGAAGAAGAGGAGCTCAATACTGGGGACACTTCATGTGGTACACAGTTCCTCTTTGGATCAAGTGGATCACAAGATCCTTGAGGCCAAGTAAGAACTAGAGAATGTGTCAGTTTGTGTTTGTATGTATAAAATTAATCTGTGGAGTTTTGTTAATTATTACAAAATCTAGATGGAGTCGGGGATAAGATTCAAAAGGAGACCTAAAATTCTAGTATCCGTGAATTAGTTTGTAACCAAGTCTCACACCTATTCGTGATATAGTCACATATATAGGGGACTGCAATTCGTGACAAAGTCACATATTTTCGACATTTTACGCGACAATATCATAATTATAAGTGTATGTGTAATTACCATACAAACACTCATATCCGAGCCCCGTGTTCTGCGACAGTAACATGAAAACTCCTCCTCATTAAGGCGTCATTACCATCCTTTAATACCACTGTCTTATTTTTATTTACGGAAAATAAAACCTTACTAATTTATTATTTGCTAAAATATCGAAGCAAATAATGACTAGAGAAATGTTCTTTTCAGGATTAACCTTTTGAAAATTAGTCAAAATAACATTAAGTGAAAGAAATGTTCTTGTTAGAATTAAAGTAGGACACCAATAATAAGCATTGCTTAGGAGAAATAGTATAATAAAATACTTTGTCTTTGTTGGAATAACAACCTATGTCATGTAATTCGCATTATGCCTTTTTCTATGTTATATGAGTAATGACGCCTGTAATGAGGAAGAGTTTTCATGTTACTGTCGCATAGTGTTTGTATGATAATTACCCATACACTTACGATTGTGATATTGTCGCATAAAATGTCAAAAATATGCGACTATGTCACGAATTTCATTCCCCTAAATATGTGACTATATCACGAATAGGTGTGAGAGCGGGTTTTAGTTTGCCCTGTGGAGGGTGCTGATGTTATCCACTATGTTAATCAACCAACTGATAAACGAACAATTTCAGTGAGAATAGGAACCTAAGCAAGCCACTAGAAGTGTCTAAATGATAGAGGGTAGACTAAAGGAAAAGCTCAGAACTGAAAATATGCACTAACAAGAATTTTTCTTGGCATAAACATCAGTAGTTATTGTCTCTGACACAAGTTCATTGTCTAACAAGGTGTTTGAGAGAACACAAAACATTTTGGCTAAAACAGTTTTTGGAAATCTGTGCCTTTTCCTCGTTTTCATTGACTTTTTTTCATGTGATAAAGTACAGAAAGCTCTTTAACAGGACAGTCATCAAATTAGACTCTAACGAAGTGGACACAAGCAATATCAAATATTGAGGAAATACTGTCCCCTGGAGGTGAAGAGAAGAACCCTCGGAAGCTAATGTCACCCTAATATTAGGGCAACACTGATATCCTAGAAGGTGCAGTTATTTTTGGAGGCTTGAAAGTGTAGGAGCACTACTGACGCTGTTATGAAATACAGCTCTTGCTTTATTTGGATGGTACGCTATAGATGAACTTTCAACAGACTGTGGTGAAACTCAACAAATGTACAATGATGGATATAAGGATATTTAGGAAGGTGAGAGTTAGGTTTAAGTGTTGTGCTATGGTTAAGATTTAGGATTTAGGAAAACAAAAAAATATTTATTTGACTGTAGTTTAAATGTAAGTTAAATATGACTAACAATTCTTCAGTGAACAGTATAGCTAAGATCTTACAACAGTAACACAACATCATTCATATGGTGACCTGATAGCTTTCATAGGGTAATGTGTTATTTGAGACTTGAGAATCTTTTAAGAGTGGTGGATAAGAGAAGAGGGGCAAGATGCAAGTAGTGACGTTTTAAGTAATGTAAACATTACCTGCCATTTAAAGGTGCCTTTGGCAAGTAAAGAAATGAAAACTGCTCAAATCTTCCCTATCCCTGATATTATTGATACTATTTGTATTAGAAATGCTCTGGCGGAGGTGACCGCGTGTTTACAGGAACGTTTACACCGCTGGCAGCAGATCGAGTGGCTGTGTGGTTTTCCTGTGATGAAGAACGGCGGCCTGGCAAGTCTCACTGCGACTCTTTACCCCGATCCCAACTGGATGCTCCTCCCCAGAGCTGCCATGTCTTCTTACCAGATCCCTGCTGGAGTGGATGACATGGAGGAGAGCCTGCCCACCGTCATGCCCCAGATCCCTGGTACATATCTTATAGTAAATAAATACTAAGCTGTGAATGAGCAAATAATGATGAAGTATAAGGGATTAAAAATGATTGGGTGTTTTACAAAAAAACTTAAATTTTTTGCAAAATTTACATACACTGGATTTATGTGCATTTATGATTCTTGAATCTGTTTTGTTTGTAGTTACTGTTACACCGATAAAGCTGTCCCCTCGAGCACTGGTCCGATCACGAAGGACCAGCCACATCGTCCAACAACCTATGATTTTGTCCCCTGATCCGGACCTGCTGATCCCCATCCGGGCTCCTATTCCTCGATATGGAGAAGAGGAGGGGGAACGCATCATTTTTCCCACACTTATGAAACAGTTAATTAATATTATTTGTGGTATTATTTATTATTGTTTTAAAAACCTTCTATTTTTTGTATTTCTTATATATAAATATATTTCAACTGTGGATTTTAAGTAGTAAGTAAACATGATGTTATTCCAAAAGTCAAGACTCTCCTCACACTTGCTATTTCACTGGATATATATTTTGGATTTTAATAGCTTTTGCTATGTTATTTTCACCCTTTTGCATCTATAGTATTTTCAGGGTTTGCAATTGATAAATCCCACCAGACTTATCAAGAGTAATGGCAGTCAGACATGAATATTTCTGTGTAAAATTAAGTTCATATTTTTAGATTCTGTCAAATGCCTGAAATCACAGAATAAGCTCTTTTGGGATCATCATCCAGACTTTTTTGTGCTTGTTAAAACACTGACGTACAGCATGTGCCACTGATTTCACTGGACATATATTTTTAATATGGGTTATAACAGTATTTCACTCTGTTCCTTTCATAGAGAATGCCTGGAGACACCTTCAGACTCTGAGCCCATTGGATCCACTATTGGCAGAATCTATACAGGACCTGAGTTGGAAACTCCACCTAGAAGACTATACCGCAAAGACCGTTTCTCCAGTAGCATCACCAGGAAAGTCTCTTTTGAGGAACAAGAAGCAAGTCCTTCACGCAAGCTTTCTCGTGAAGAACTTGGGGAATCGCTGTGGGCCAGCCCTAGAAAAGTGTTTCAGGATGATCTTAATGCTGAAACCCCAGTCAGAAAGTCATCCAGAGAGGACCCAGATAGTGCTATGGAAACTGTGGCAAGTCCTGTGGATATAGACGGACTTGATTCCAGGAAGATACAAAAAAGTTTTCCAATTGATACTCCTAATTTCTCTTTAAGACAGTTCAACTGGGACAAGACAGAATCTTCACTGGAAGCATATACTGGAATGAGACTCAAGGATGAATTGGACATCAGTGTAGTCAACCAAAAGCGTTTGTTATTCAAGGAGAGGAAGAATCTATCTGGAGACAGTCTTTCTAGAATGACGCCAGGAGAGGAAATTGGTGGCAGTATCCAATGTGGAAATGCAGGCCTAGATCTTGAAGCGGAGATGGACCTTATTTCAAAACTTTTGCTTAGTGAGGATACTCAAACCGGAATGCTGTCAAAGGACATGTCTTTGGAACGTGCTGCCAGAAAACTCTCAAGAGATGAGCTTGATGTCTCAACAAGTGTGCAAATGAAGGAAGTTCTGGACAACAATGAGCTGCCCAAAGAAGAAATTTCTGGAAAAGTACTTCAAGATGAACTTGACCTGTCTATGAACTCCGAGAGGGGGATGCTCTTTACAGGGGCTTCCATGGATAGTATAACTAGGAACAAGATGCATGGGAACATGGAAATGCCCATTGAGAACAGATGTGGGATGTCTTTACGAGAAAGAAGGGGAGAGACCACTTTGCGGAAACTTTCTAGAGAAGACCTTGATGTTACCGTGGACAGACGAAGACTTTACTGGGACTTGAGGTTGGACACTCCTCCTGACAAAACCAAAGATAAAATCCAGAGAGAGATCTTTGACTTGCCAATGGAATCTGGAAGGTGCAAGATATCGAGGGAAGAATTTGTAGACTCTGGAAATAGTGCTTTGAGCCAGCCTGACCTTACGGCCCTGATGATCCGAGCTCCACCGCAAGAGCCTCTTAGTCGTCTAGTATATGATGGCATACTGGAGAAGTCTTACCCTCTGAATGCACCCACTCCTGGAGATCTCAGTCATGCCTCCTCAATGCCCTCAGTTTCCTCCACCTTACAAAGCTTCTTGGGTATTGAGTGCTCTGGAAGCAAGTCCACTCACTCTGAAAATGCCTCACCACCAGAATCTGGCAGTGGAGAAAAAAGTAAGAAGACATCCAAACTCAAGAGACTCTTCAAGAAAAAGAAACACAAGGAGAAAGAAACAGACAAAGACCCACCGGGAGATTGTTCACAGGGAGGCTTACAGAAGCTTTGACCCCATGGACACCATTTTTAACAAGAACTCAGTGTACATACTTAAGCACTACTAATATTTTTGGAATCTCTGTAACTCAAAGGATTTAAAGTGTGATTTGAAATGCATTAAGAATGCTTGTGTTGTCTTCTGATCAAGGTGTTATTGAGACAAATGCTAATTGTGGCTTTGCTTCTTTCCTTGTTTCTTTGTCAAATAATAATTTATTATAAAATATTTAGTTTTGATTACTTTTGCTGTTTTTTTGGAGTTGCAAAATTATAACTTTTACTTAATAAAATGGCAAATGTTTGAGTCTTAAATATTGTTTTAAAGTTTTTAAGTGGCCTTGGGCTAAGTTTCTGGAGTTCGGCCAAATTTGGAATAATTAATTTCAGTGAGCAACTTCTGAGAACTTTGATTTTTCATGTGAAATTCTTTCATTTATTATTTTAAATATATGCAGTAAAATGGGCAACATGACGGTCCTGGGGTTGTTGGTTTGAACACTGCCTGAATTCACTGTCAGTGAGGAGTGTGGTGTGTTCTTGTGTCTGCCTGGGTTTCCTGCAGGTGCTACTGTTTCATCCCACAGAAAATTAAAGAATGACTGAATGAATGAATGATGGGAGTCATGGTGGTGCTACAGATGGTCTTGCCGCCATGACTCTCAAGGGTTTTGGGATGCTGGGTTGATGCCTATTGCCATGCTGTGAGGAGGGTTGAGTGTTTGTTTAACCTCCAGATGCTCTGGCATCCCACAATCTAAATGGATAGGCTATGTGAAACTGTGAATGAATTAAATACAACATTTAACAAGTGAATACTGGAATACTGTGTTTAGGCCCTTATTCATGCTACACTGTTTTATGCCAATCTTGGAACACTTTTCGAATTTTTTTAATGCACTGTGCAGAGACATTTTGAATCAATGATTGTGCCTATACTGCTGTGCTGAGTTACATTTTGCCAACTGTACTTTTGTGTTTGATTATGTTTAGCTGATTATTTGTTTAAATGTTTTATTTTGATTTTCATTTTTACATTGAGAGGCATAATGTGAGCTCAATTTGAGCTCAGTTTATTTCTTTGAGTCTCTCCTTGATCTCATAACCGAAGCTTGCCATAGCATAACTGCTGCATATTTCAAAATAAAATCCTTGAAAATAATGATTTATATTCCACTTATTTTAGAGGCTTTTTCAGTGTCTAGTTCTAGAGGCTCCGTTCTAGATGCCTTTAGGTCAGAGCAAAAGATCCTTCTTGCAAGAACTATCTAGAACTGTACTACAAACCGGATTCCAAAAAAGTTGGGACACTAAACAAATTGTGAATAAAAACTGAATGCAATGATGTGGAGATGGCAAATGTCAATATTTTATTCGTCGTAGAACATAGATGACAGATCAAAAGTTTAATCTGAGTAAATGTAACATTTTAAAGGAAAAATGTGTTGATTCAAAATTTCACAGTGTCAACAAATACAGCTAGTAGCAATAAGTGGCTGGAAAATGGAAATTGAGCATATAATGAACAGCTGGAAGACCAATTAACACTAATTAGGTCAACTGACAACATGATTGGGTATAAAAAGAGCTTCTCAGAGTGTCAGTGTCTCTCTGAAGCCAAGATGGTAAGAGGATCACCAATTCCACCATTGTTGCGCAGCAATACCAGAATGGTGTTACCCAGCGTAAAATAGCAAAGACTTTTAAGATATCATCATCATCATAACATCATCAAAAGATTCAGAGAATCTGGAAAAATTGCTGTGCATAAGGGTCAAGGCCGTAAAACTCTACTGGATGCTCGTGATCTCCGGGCCCTTAAATGTCACTGCACCTCAAACAGGAATGCCACTCTCAAGGAAATAACAGAATGAGCTCAGGAATACTTCCAGAAAGCATTGTCAGTGAACACAATCCACCGTGCCATCTGCCGTTGCCAGCTGAAACTCTACAGTGGAGAGGAAACTCTAAGAGGAAGCCATTTCTAAGCAAGCTCCACAAGCTCAGACGTTTGCACTGGGCCAGGGGTCTTTTAAAATGGAGTGTGCCAAAATGGAAGACTGTTCTGTGGTCAGATGAGTCACGATTTGAAGTTCTTTATGGAACACTGGGACGCCATGTCATCCGGACCAGAGAGGAAAAGGATAACCCAAGTTGTTATCAACGCTCCATTCAGAAGCCTGAAGCATGGAATGGAGTTGACCCTGCATTTTTCAACAAGATAATGCCAGACCACATTCTGCAGCAATCACAACATCATGGCTACATAGGAGAAGGATCCGGGTACTGAAATGGCCAGCCTGCAGTCCAGATCTTTCACCTATAGAGAACATTTGGCGCATCATAAAGAGGAAGGTGCGACAAAGAAGGCCCAAGACGATTGAACAGTTAGAGCCCTGTATTAGACATGAATGGGAGAGCATTCCTATTTCTAAACTTGAGAAACTGGTCTCCTCTGTCCCCAGACATCTGTTGAGTGTTGTAAGAAGAAGGGGGGATGCCACACAGTGGTAAAAAATGGCCTTGTCCCAACTTTTTTGGGATTTGTTGATGCCATGAAATTTTGAAACAACATATTTTTCCCTTAAAATGATACATTCTCTCAGTTTAAACTTTTGATCTGTGATGTGTTCTATTCTGAATAAAATATTAGATGTTGGCACCTCCACATCAATGCATTCAGTTTTTATTCACAATTTGTTTAGTGTCCGAATTTTTTTGGAATCTGGTTTGTACGAGTAGAGTAAAGAAAATATTTATGTATTAATATATATTAATACATATATTAACGTGAATTAATACTTACAGTATTCATTATGGTGATAAGTTACACAGATCTAAATTTTCACTCTACTTGTTAATTTTTCTAAACCTCAAATATTTTCTCCATAGAACTCCTATAAGATTTGTGTGGACTCTTGTCCAACGATCGAGAATAAATTTGAGTGGAATAACAGATCTATCACAAATACAGTCCCAAGTGTATATGCATGTGTACAGAATTACAATATGATTAAGTGAGTTCCAAAACAAAAGTCCACCTTAGCTTGTGCTTAAATTTGGTCAGGTCAGCCATATGATATTTTAGAAGTCCAAGTAAGAAACATAAGAGGTTAGTTCAATAAGTATTCAGTAATAATTGCAATATGCAACAATGTGGTTATCTTTCCAAAACTCCACAACAGATCTACTTCAAACGTAGTGTGGACATTTGTCAGATGATGTAGTACAGAAGCCACATGTTAAAATTGACATACTTAGACCATGTACCTAGTTTCATGCAGAGAGCCGTGTATGAATATGCTATGTTAGGACATTGTGAGAATAGGTCCTTCCTGGTAGTATTTCACAAAACGATTGAGCTAGGTAACGTTATCCATCCATCCATTATCTGTAACCGCTTGTCCAATTTAGGGTCGCGGGGGGTCCAGAGCCTACCTGGAATCATCGGGCGCAAGGCAGGAATACACCCTGGAGGGGACGCCAGTCCTTCACAGGGCAACACAGACACACACACATTCACTCACACACTCACACCTACGGACACTTTCAAGTCGCCAATCCACCTGCAACGTGTGTTTTTGGACTGTGGGAGGAAACCGGAGCACCCGGAGGAAACCCACGCGGACACGGGGAGAACACACCAACTCCTCACAGACAGTCACCCGGAGCTGGAATCGAACCCGGAGTCACACAACCTGGAGCTGTGTGACTGCGACACTACCTGCTGCGCCACCGTGCCGCCCTAGGTAACGTTAACTAATGGTTAATGTTAGAAGTTAACACGCTACCTAGATTAACCAGTTAGAGTCTGACTCTAAGCCAGATGAACTGTGCATTACTAAAAGACATAATCGTTAATCATATTTGATATGACATACATGTGTTTGCCGGTTGGCAGGGCATATCTTCAGTAGCCAATGTCTAGATCCTGCCACCCTTTCAAATCAGGTCCAAAAACCAAAAGTGAGAAACTTTTGGAGGCGAAAGCGAGACTGAGAAAAGCACAACTAAGAAAAAGCGGAATGAAAGCCAAAAAACGGATTCTTCAAGAATATTAAACTCAAAATAGATGATTATGTACAGAAATATTATGTTTACAAACCTGTTTTTATAACTCTCAATATTAATGACAGTTTTCTCAATTACAAAATGTCATTTATTGGTTATGGATTCTGTTTTTTGGTTCTCAGAATTTTTGGACCTCTTTTTTATACCATACTTTTGACGCGGGATCTAGGGGGGACCTAGGGTTTATGGTTTTAAGCATGGGACCTAGTGTTTTAAGTGTGGGACCTAGGGTTTAGCGTTTGAAGTAAGTGTGAGACCTAGGGTTTAGGGTTTTAAATGGGGAACCTAGGGTTTAGTGTTTTAAGTGTGGGAACTAGAGTTTGGGGTTTTAAGTGTGGGACCTAGGGTTTGGGATTTTAAGTGTGGGACATAGGGTTTGGGGTTTTAGGTGTCGGACCTAGCGTTTAGGGTTTTTAAGTGTGGGACCTAGGCTTTAGGGTTTTAAGTGTGGGACCTAGGGTTTAGTGTTTTAAGTGTGGGACCTAGTGTTATGGTTTTAAGTGTGGGACCTAGTGTTTAGCGTTTGAAGTAAGTGTGAGACCTAGTGTTTAGCGTTTGAAGTAAGTGTGAGACCTAGTGTTTAGGGTTTTAATTGTGGGGCCTAGAGTTTGGGGTTTTAAGTGTGGGACCTAGGGTTTAGGGATTTAAGTGTGGGACCTAGGGTTTAGGGTTTTAAGTGTGGGACCTAGTGTTTAGGGTTTTAAGTGTGGGACCTAGGGTTAGGGCAGGGGTCAGCAACCTGCGGCTCTTCGATCCCTCTGATGTGGCTCAGCTTTTGAAAATAATTAATGAGTATTTAATTAAAATGTATTTTATTTTGGTTCGTTCATTTTCAAAATATAATTCTATGAAGATTATGGCGATCTTGTAACATCTAAAATATTTTTATGTTTAAATTTTATAATATTTTTGTCGCTCTTAATACACGTCACAACTTCCAATGTGCGACACCCGCCAGTGTGCAGTTTCTTGAACTTTTTGACAGCTGACAGTGCCAGTAAAATAATGACGGCATGCAGAGAGAGGACAGCATTTTTGTTTGCTGCCAGTGGATAATTTAAGTTCTGTGGGTTTTTTTTCCATTACTACAAGGACTCAAATAGACATTGAGTATTTTACTTAACCGTCAACACAACGTCTTTTTTTGGGAGTTAAAAATGTTTTGTTGCATGCAGAAATGTTATTTCATTTTCTCTGCAGTCGTTCATTGATTTAATAAATGTAACACAGTATAGTTTGTTTATACATAGCACAAAGGCAAAAACCCTGTTATGCGCAGTGTTATTTCATTTAAAATTTCAAAAGGGTTTTGTGGTTCCCAGTGTTTTCTTTACTGTGTGAAATGGGTCCAAACGGCTCTTTAAGTGGTAAAGGTTGCCGACCCCTGGTCTAGATGTTGAAGTAGTGTTTTGAATTTCAGTGGGCAGCTGCTTAGAGGGATGATTTGAATGTTGTCACGTTCATGTCTAATTACACAGCTCCTGAAATGCTCAAACCAAGAGAGACACTTTCTGGTGACCGAACAAACATGTATAAATTGTTTTACAAAGCAAAGGAGGGTGAGAAAATTAGATATTTGGACTTTACTAGGGTGACCATATTTGAGTTTTCAAAAAAGAGGACACATGGGGCATGTTGGCAGCACAAATGCTTCCATAACCATGCAACTATGCTGCTGAATTTAATACACAAACAGATACTCTTTAACAAGACAAATAACAAATGCCTTTTGGACAGATTCCTTTCCATTCAACATTTGGCCCTAAGCAAAAATAATAAAATAATATTTTTGTCATTTCTTAACAGTTTATTATCAGTGAAACCTGTTATTTTCTGTTCATACCAAACTTCAAAACGGAAGCCCTGTATAAAAGCGACTTGTTTACACCAGAAAGCTCATGATCACGACAGAAACTGGTGAGTTTTTACATTTTAACTGTGCTTTTAAACGATACTAAAACCAAACACCACACTTTATCAACCAGAAGTAATATAGACTTTATAAATGATCAGAGCATCACTGGGATCCAGACATTTATGTAAAAATACGTATATTTCATATATTATAAGGTCTGGCTGATAAAACGTGCTGTATGTGCTGTATAGCTATAATTCAGTTTCTCCCCTGTTCCGTCTTTAATGATCCGGAGATTTGGCCTGTTTTCTTCTAAAGTTAATGTTAAACAGAAATACTTCGCAGATGTGACTTGATTAACTCGTCAGAAGGTGAGTACCTAACGGACACAGAAACGCTTCCAAATACGAAAAAGAGACTATGATAAATTACCTTTATCAACTTTCAACACATTTCTGTTCGAGGCTCCAGTAAAACACTGTGATGTGGAGCCGAGCTCGGCTGAAAGTAATATAAGCACAAAAAGGTGCGCACGGCGAAGTGTGTCCCATTTCCGCTCTGACCCCTTGAACACTTGATTCCGGCGCGCACCTTTTGCTCACCTACAACAACGTCATCATACGTCATCGAAGTGCACACTTCAAGAAACAAATTAGGTTTTTTTGTAAGAATTGGGACGGGGAAGACGGGCAAAATCGCAGACAGTTCTGAAATCCCGGCCGGACTCATTTTTAGGTCGCGAAAAGAGGACATGTCCGGCGAAAAAAGTACGTCTGGTCCCCCTAGACCAGGGGTCGGCAACCTTTACCACTCAAAGAGCCGTTTGGACCCGTTTCACACAGTAAAGAAAACACTGGGAGCCACAAAACCCTTTGAAATTTTACATGAAATAACACTGCGCATAACAGGGTTTTGCTTTTTTGCCTTTGTGCTATGTATAAACAAACTATACTGTGTTACATTTATGAAATCAATGAACGACCTCAGAGAAAATGAAATAACATTTCTGCATGCAACAAAACATTTTTAACTCCCAAAAAAAAGACGTTGTGTTGACGGTTAAGTAAAATACTCAATGTGTATTTGAGTCCTTGTAGTAATGGGGAAAAAAAACGCACACTGGCGGGTGTCTCACATTGGAAGTTGTGACGTGTATTAAGAGTGACAAAATATTTTAAATATTAAAATATTTTAGATGTTACAAGATCGCCATAATCTTCATAGAATTACATTTTGAAAACGAACGAACTAAAATAAAATACATTTTAATTAATTAAATACTCAGTAATTATTTTCAAAAGCTGAGCCGCATCAGAGGGATCAAAGAGCCGCAGGTTGCTGACCCCTGATCTAGACCATATGCTTGAACAACCATCTCCACTTTGGCCTCAAACTGCTTTCGCAAATCACCATACAACACCTTTGACATAGGATAAGGCACTGGTTCAGGTTGGATTGACATTCATTCAAGGCTTTTCGCACACCCATCTTTTTCATAATAACTGTCCACATAATATGCACGCAATTTTATTTCTCCATGAGTTAGTGTGGTGCACATCACGTTACATGTTTAACATACTCATGCCATTCAATAGAGACATTAGAGAATGTCTTGTGCTGGTTAATGCATGCGTTGTTGTGTGTCAGCGCCAGTCTTTTGGTAGAAAATGTGTTTTTTACACAGCCATACAACATGACGCTAATGTTGTATAATTAAACAGATATAGCTTTGTGCACTGAATGAATTCATCATGATACAAGCTTCACACAGTACAACAACATCGTTCCTGCCATAAACCTACAACTCCTTTTGGAAGTCAAAAACACCACCGGAGACTGTGTTGTATCGTTCATCAAACTTTTTTTTGTCTTTGTCTTTCATTGTGTCATAACCGTAAAAAATGATTTCAGGGCATGGGCACACATAGTTCTTATTCTGTTTTAAATTGAATTTGTGTGGAAAACGCTCTTTCTCAGAGCATGTTAGATTTAAGGCTGATGTTGTTTTAACCAAGCGCACTGGAATGAATGAATATAAGTCTATGTAGCGTTGTTTGTATTTTTCATCATACATGGTGTAGGAAATTACAGCATTGACCCAAATGTGATTGGCTCACTGCAATCAACAATATTAATATTATAATAAAAGTTCCAAACCAGTGTGAGGCCCCTGAGATATGGTGACCCTTTGACTTATTCAGCATATGAACAGACAAAGCAGGGAGGAGTACAAAGGGCTCTCAACGTGAGGCCAGAAGACCTAATCAATATTAAATGAATTAGTGGTATTTACGCATGGACTGTATTCAGATACAACTGGCATCTTCAGGAGGAACTTAGTGGAAGGCAGTGTTTTGTGTATATATATACATACAATATATGTTGTGTTTTTCTACTACTCATTGTTCAGTCCAGCCCCACTGAATCCACTGCCCATCATTGCATCTGGCTACTTCTTGCTGTAATAAAGGTTTTCCATTTTTCATCAATTGTTGAGAGATGCCCCATTTTTCGTCAACACCACATCATTGTGATTTTGACAGCAATACCCACTCTAGAAAAATGACAAATAATTGTTCTGATAATAGAAAGTTTATGTTTCTTATGCTGCTCTTAACAATAGTCAGATTTACAATAACATGAACAGGCATCACAATATTTGATAAGTCTGGGGTATTTGTGACATATCACATCTTGACACATTACAACTATATTTACAACTGTGACATCTGGCATTGCTGTAACCTTTATATATAAAAAAAATTTAATGTGCAAACATATGGCATGTCCATGATTGTTTTCATTTTTTTACCATGGAGGTACAGAAACACTGATTTGGGATGATGTTTGTCTTTGGTTTGATACTTCTCTAATTTACCCCAATGACATTTGTGGAAAACAACTATTTTAACACCATGTTTATATTTAACACCAACATCATTAAACACAACTCTGTGGCCAGGGTTAGCCTGTATCTGTTTGACTATAGATCCTAATGTGTTATGCAGAGTATGTGGGTTTAGAAAAAGAGCAATGCAGATTGCAAAACACAGATTGTTTGAGATGTTTGTTCATCGCTGGAAGGCAGTGATCCATTTTTGACCAACCCACACACGTCATAAGCCAAAGAATCAAAAAGATTAATTTTAACATCCCAAAATTACTTGTGAGGACTGCTACTAAATGCTTTACCATGCCATTTCTTCCTTGGTGCAAAAACAAAGTTGGTTTCATTAGAACTAACAGTTGGTGTAACTGTAGAATCTCTAAAAAGAGTCTGATTTACACATGCTGTAGACATTTTAAAGTGTTTAGCCATAGAAAACCACCAGTGTCAATTTAAATACCACATGCAAACCCATCCCCACATGTTGGGGGGTGCGGTGTTAGGAGTGGGAGAAGGTGTGAGGGGAAGCCCATATAAGGACATCCTGTGCTGATCACCTAGGCCATAAATCAGGGTCATAAATCAATCACAGATGTATTTGGCAGAAGGTAAAGGAAGGATATATACTACTACTGACTACTTATAAAATACCTGTCGATCTACTTTAGAAAATGTGGCACCACTTAAAAGAAAAAGTATAAGACAGAAAAAGCTCGCCCCGTGGTACAATGATAAAACCCATACCTTAAAACAAACATCATGGAAACAAGAGCGGAAATGGCAATCAACCAAGCTGGAAATGTTCCACTCTGCCTGGAAGGACAGCCATATAGAGTATAGAAATGCCCTCTCTGAAGTTTGCTCAGCATATCTGGCCTCATTGATCTCTAATAATAAAAATAAGTTTAGTGAGTTTTTCAGAACTACAAAAAATAAGGCAGGTTCTCAACAACAAATTCCGGCAACTCTCACCAGTAAAGACTTTATGGACATTTTTAATAATAAAATTGAGAATATTAGGAAACAAACTCAACCCACAGGATTAAATCCGACCTGGCTGCCACCCGATGTGACTGATATAAAACATAACATAATTGTAAAAGATAGGTAAAAATATTTTACCCACTCCCACAGTTAGAACTAGAAAAGGTTATCACCTCCGCAAACTGTACAACTTGCACACTTGATGCAATTCCCACAAAATTACTCAAAGAAGTACTACCAGCTTTTATCAATCCTCTTTTACCTAAAGTAAAAGCATCCCTTAGTCTGGGTCATGTACCTTTTAAACTAGCAGTTATTAAACCTATGATCAAGAAACCGAATCTTGATGCTAATACACTGTCTAATTACAGGCCTATTTCAAATCTGCCATTTCTATCCAAGATCTTAGGAAAAAGCCGTGGCCCAACAACTTAGTTCTTATCTACATAAGAATCATATGTATGAAAAATTCTAATCTGGATTCAGGCCACATCATAGCACTGAGAGCTCTAGTCAAGATAACAAATGATCTTCTTCTTGCCTCTGATCAAGGCCACATATACCTGTTGGTTGGACAGCCCTATTATGGTTTAAATCTAACTTAATGGAACATTATCGATACATAAAAGTAAATTATTTATCTTCAAATTGTTCTAAAGTAAGATTTGGAATTCCGCAAGACTCTATTTTAGAACCATTATTATTTGCATTATACATGTTACCGCAAGGCACAGATATAAGAAACCATGACATTAACTTTCACTGTTACGCAGACAACACACAATTGTATATTTCAGCCAGGCCCGATGACAAACACTCATTAAAGAAAATAGAGGACTGTGTAAAAGACGTGAAAGGCTGGATGTTGCGTAACTTCCTCCTACTAAACAGCAACAAAACAGAGGCTTTTGCTTTTGGGTCCAAAGGTGGCAAGAAATAAATTATCAAATTTAACATTAATACATGCCTTTATTATTTCAAGGCTTGACTATTGTAACGCACTACTGTCAAGATGCACAAGTAGAAATTAAACTTCAACTAGTTAAAAAATGCTGCAGCCAGGGTCCTCACTAAAACTAGAAAATTTGAACCTATCAGTCCAGTTCTATCGTCACTTCATTGGCTGCCTGTTAAATTCTGCATCGATTAAAAAATTATGTTATTAACATATACAACTCTACATGGTCGGCGTGGGTTTCCTCCGGGTGCTCCGGTTTCCTCCCACAGTCCAAAAACACACGTTGCAGGTGGATTGGCGACTTGAAAGTGTCCGTAGGTGTGAATGTCTGTGTTGCCCTGTGAAGGACTGGCGTCCCCTCCAGGGTGTATTCTCGCCTTGCGCCCGATGATTCCAGGTAGGCTCTGGACCCCCGCGACCCTAAATTGGATAAGCGGTTACAGATAATGGATGGATGGATGGATGTAACTCTACATGGGCTCACTCTTGAATACCTTCAACATATTATTTCCTATTATGAGCCTCCATGATTACTCAGATCACAGAGTACTGGACTTTTAATAGTTCCCAGAATTCAGAAGGCCTCAGCTGGGGGAAGAGCTTTTTCTTATAAAGCCTTTAATGACAATTTCCTTTAACTAAACAAGGCAAGTCAGAGGTTATTTTTTTTGGTGCCCCTCATTGCATTTCTCTTAGTTGCTTGTCAGCATGTATTAAGTCTACAGTGATTTGGAGCTTAGATTTGATAAACAAGTCAGCTCTGTGGCTTTAATCAGTTACAAAATATTGTGAAACTTAAGCATTTTCTATGCTCTCTGGACCTGGAAATAGGTGTTTTCTCTTTCATCAAGACTGGACTGCTACAATTCTCTATACATTGGGCTTAGTCAATCCTTATAGAAGTATTTTGCTGACAAAAGTATTTAAAATAAAATTCAACCTGTAAAATTCAACCTGTAAAATCTGACCTGTAAAATTCAAACTTCTACATCTGGGACCTAAAGGAAAAGTAGTGGCACATGGATGGCACAGAAGAGAAGATTTGGCCACACATCTGCTTTTTCTGTTTCTGCCTTTACTGGATAACGAGGCTGCTTTGTTCCACTGGGGTCAAGCTGGAAACTGACGGTCAAACCATCAAATCTGAATAGGCATGTCATTATGGTTTTTCATTGAGACCACAACATCTAATTCAGGACAAATATGGATAATCGGAAACCCACGTTTGAGCAGCGATGTCAATGTGGCACTTAACATGCCTTTTTAATGTGTGTCAGCACAATCATCATGTAGCGTAGACACACTGGACACGCAGCACAAAATCACTGCACACTGCCCACACCACACAATCACCACATTCTAAACAAACAGAACACAATCATTACACACTACACAATCAACACAATCACAGCTTTCTGCACAAACTCAATAATGCTACACTACACAAATACCAAAATCACTGCACACTACACAAACACACACCACAAACACTGCACACTGTAAAGATTATAACACAAAAACCCCACACTCTACATTAACAACATAATCACCGCAAACTGCACAAACATCACACAAGCTACACACACTCCACAAACAGAATGCAGGAATGGAATGTGAGCTGTTTGTGCATTGCATGTGAAGTGTTTATATGGTATTGGAGATGTGCAGCATTTGTATGATGTTTGTCATGACTTTGTTTTGTGTTGTGTGGTCGTTTTATGGTCTCTATTGTGTGTAATGTACACAGCCCAATCACTGCACACTCCAGATACAACTCACAAACACCCCTCATATTACACACATAATAAACAACACACAACCCAAATTATGTCAAGCCAATCTTAAAGTTTGTTCATCAACATTTTCCCTCTAGTTACTGTTATTATGTTTATTAGTACACATTTAAAAATGATGGTGCTTCAAGGTTCTTTAATACAGTTTTTTACAATCACTAACATCACTTTGTCCGATCTGTAGTCACTTTTTCAAAACCCTAAACACTATTTGCACAACAACCGTCAGTTCTGAACTATATCATTAAAAAATCAGCATATTAAAAACAATGAGCAGTGATGAGCAGTGAGATATGAATGAGGGAGAGAAAAAAGAAAATAACGTCTGGACGTTAGGGTGAGGTTGAAACAGAACTGTATATTTTTGTGTTTTTTCACACTTTCTGTGAATATTTCTTTTTTTCTTGATCATTTAAATGCAATGACAGTGTGATTTGTGATTAACTTTTTTTTCTTTTTTTTTGGTGTACTCATTCACTTGTATATAATGGGTTGTGCCATGTTTTGATATATATATATATATATATATATATATATATATATATATATATAGGGAAATTACTGTTTGCATTTGGAAATGTAGAGCTGGTATTTAATGAGCAAGATGTGGTTCTGAGCAGAAAATGTGATGTGCTTTTGTTGCTGTGTTAAAGTTTAGAAAAAGCATCTTATGTATTGGTAAATGCTTGTTAGCACTTGTAAAAAACTGTAAAGGCTTTTGCATGATTAAAGGGTTCTTTGCATCATTAAAGTATTTTTTGTTCAGGGTTCTATATTGAACCAGTTCCTTTATTGGACATGTCTTGTAGAACCATCATTTTTAAGTTTGTAGTAATGGAAGGACCATTCTTGTCACACCATACACTACTGTCTCTCAGTCATTTGAGGGTGCTACAGGACAAGACATATATTTAAAGCTCTGAGTGGTTTGCAGGTTTTTTCACTCTTTCAGTTCTTTAATTTATTCATTCATTCTTTCAGTCTTCCCTCCTTTATTGTTCTTTTTCTGCTTTCTAGTACCAGCATGAACACATTCTACCGTTATCCTTCTACCCATCCCCCACCTCCCTCTCTTTCCTTCTTGCCCTCCCTCCATTCCTCTTGTCACCTGCAGTGGGAGGAGCTATAGGGCAGACCTAGGCTTTGATTGGTTGCTGAAGGAGGAGGCTGCAGTTGCATAGTGATGCTGTACAGATGCTCAGCAGTATTTTCTCCCCCACCAAGCACACACACACAGACATACACTCCCTGTCACTGCAGCAAATGAAGAGGACACAAACATACACTCATACACACGGATCAGGCTTTCTTCTTGTTTACAGACTGGAATCAGAATTTTCAGCTTATGGTTATCCTTCACTCCACCTTCTTTTCCTGTTTATCCTCTGCTTCTTCAAGGACTTAACCAGGTCCCTCGACATCTGCAGCACAGGAGGGAGACAGGACGAGAGAGAGAACAAGAGAGAGACAGGACACAGAGGACACAGGACAAGAGAGAGGCAGGACGAGAGGGAGACGGGACACGGGTCTCAGGACAACAGTGAGACAGAACGCACAGAACCCAAAATAAGAGAGAGAGAGAACAAGACACAGGACAAGAGATAGACAGATCGAGAACAGGAAGGAGACAGAAGAGTGATTCAAAATAAAACACTTTCTTCGTGTGTGTTAGAGATTCTCGATCACCCGCCCTGTATCTGGTTGCCGGGCAACACTGGAGAATCTGTTCAGGTTTTGGTAAGTGTGTGTGTGTTTGTGTGTGTGTGTGTGTGTGTTTATTGCACAGCTGAGTGTACACTCTCTCTGGTTGTAGATCAGTGGTGTGTGGTCTGCAGGTGGTCTGCTCCTGTTTGTCCTGACGGAAGTCTGCCGTATCCCAGCATGCCGTGCAGAAAGCTGCTCTGCTAGGCCGCAGCAGCATGGGCGGAGCCTCGGGACGACGGGACGTGGCACACACACACACATACACACACCCCGCTGCTGCTCATGGGTGAAGACGGAGAGAGTGCCAAACTCAACCACAGCTTCCTCCGAGACTACGTCACTGAGGGTAACACACACACGCTGAACTCATATGAGCGCAACACACACTAACCACTATGGGGCAGCTGTTGCGTTGTGAATATGGAACAGGGCTTGTAAACAGAAGGTTGCCGGTTTGATCCTCTGAGCCTGAGGGTCTTGACTGATATGGCCTTGAACAAGGCACCTAACCCCCACTCCGGGCATGTGTGCTCACTGCCCCCTAGTGTTTAATAGTGGCTGAAGTGCCCTTAAGCAAGGCATTGAACCCCCAAATGCTTCCCAAGCACTGGGGATGGCTGTCCACCACTCTGGGTGTTTGTTCACAGCCCCTAGTGCACTAGTGTGTGTGTGTATTCAATGCCACAGATGGGTTAAATGCGGAAGACATTACATTAAACATACGTTGTACATTGACAATACATTATGCCAGTGTCACTGCAGCTCTGAGAATGTTCCACCACTCATATCATACCTAGAGGGTCTTAACCAATAAATAACAGTGGGAAAGGTTGGTAACAAAGTATGAAGATCAAAAGGTGGACTACTGTGTGTAATTGTAGAACTACAGATTGACCAGAGGGAACAGAGATTCTGAGAGAGGGGGCAGTGAAGCTAAGAATGTGGACAGTGAGTGGACATTGAAGCTGAGGGAGGGTACAATGAGTAGGGGACAGTGGAGCTGAGAGAGGGGACTGAAAGGGGACAGTGAAGCTGAGAGAGTGGACAGTGGACCTGAGAGAGGTGACAGTGGAGCTAAGGGAGTTGACAGTGAGGGGACAGTGGAGCTGAGCGAGGGGACAGTGAGGGGAGAGTGGAGCTGAGAGAAAGGACAGTGAATCTTAGAGAGGGGACACTGAGCAGACAATGAGTTGATAGAGGGTAGAGACAAGAAGATCTTCTAGAAGATTTGATTACTGGTGTATTTATTCATCCATACACACAGAGAGAGAAAGAAAGAGACTCTATTAAGGAGGAAAGGAGCCTGCAAATCAATCCCACATGAACCCAGAGATTAAATCTTTAATAAAAACAATGAGGAAAATTCAGCTAGAAACAACCTCCTCATAATATCCATAACACATTCACATCCATATCACATACACACTCACACACATAACACATTCACACTAATAACACCTAAGTCACTAAGTCACTCCCTAACATACACATATAACCCGTTCATACCCATAACACACACACAAAACCATAAACCATTCACACTTATAACACACTCACACTCATAACGCATTCACAGCCATAACCCAGTCAGACCCAAAACACTCACACCCATAACCCACAACCCACCCATAACCCACACAACCCACAATACACACAACATAACTATAACTGATTGACACATATAAAACGCTCACACCCATAACCCAGTTAAACCAGTAACAAACACACTCATAACCCAATCAAACACACACCTAACACACTCACACTCATAATATATTCACACCCATAATTCAATGACACCCATAACCCAATCACCTCCATAAGACATTCAAACACATAAAACATTCACACCCATAACCCAGTCAGACCCACAACTTTCCATTAATCATTCACAACTATAACTGATTGACGCTTATAAAACACTCACACCTGTAACACATTGACACATAAAACACTCAGTCACCCCCTTCACATCCACAGCACATTCACACCCATAACAGACACCCATAACACACTCACTCATAAACACTCACATGCATAACACATTCACACTCATAAAATACACACACTCATAATTTATTCACACTGATAACCCAGGTACATCCATAACCCATTCACCCACAACATACACAAAACAGATTAACAACCATAACCAAATCACACACCAATTACCTCCATGACCCAATCACCTCCATTACAATCTCACACCAATAATACATTGATACCCATAACCCAATAACCTTCATTACACACTCACACTCATAAAATACACCAATAATGCATTCAAACCCATAGCTCAGTCACACAGATAACCCATTCAATTACAACCCACTCACACCTATACCACATTCACACCTGTAACCTATTCACACCCATAACACATTCACACATATTACACATCCACACCCATAACACACCCCTGTAATACCTTCAAACCAGTACATAGTCACCTCCATAACATATTCACATCCATATCCCTGTCACATTCACATTCACACATAACCTAACACAGCACTTAACACATTCACACCCATAACCCTATAACCTCTTTGATCAGTTCCGTAACTAAATCTAGTGTGTTTCCTGTTTCCAGCTGATGTCATTTCCACGGTAGAGTTTAATCAAACTGGGAACCTCCTGGCCACTGGGGACAAAGGAGGACGAGTGGTCATTTTCCAGCGGGAACCTGAGGTCAGTCCACTGTTCCACCTTCTCCACCGTCTCCATAACTCACACACACACAACCATAAAGCATTGACACATATAACACACTCACACTCATAACACATTAACACTCATAACACATTAACACCCTTAACCCAATCGCCTCCATAACACATTCAAACACATAACACATTCACACCCATAAACCAGTCAGATCCAAAAACACTCACACAGATAAACCATTCACAACTTTAACTGATTGACGCATATAAAATACTCACACCCATAACACACACAACCATAACCCAGTTACAGCAGTAACACACACACACTCATAACCAATTCACACTTATAACACACTGAACCTCCTGGCCACCAGGGACAAAGGAGGACAAGTGGTCATCTTCCAGTGGGAATCTGAGGTCAGTCCACTGTTCCACCTTCTACACCATCTCCACAACACACACACACACACACAACCATAAACCATTCACATACCTCACACTCATAACACATTAACACTCTTAACACATTCACACCCATAACCCAGTCAGACCCAAAACTCTCACACCCATAAATCATTCACATCTATAACTGGTTGATGCTTATAAAACACTCACACCCGTAACACATTAACACCCATAACATTTTCTCTCTTACATCATTCTCACCCATAACACATCCAAAAACATAAAACACTCAGTCACCCCCTTGACATCCACAGCACATTCACACCCATAACACACTCACTTATAAACACTCACATGTGTAATATATTCGCACCTATAAATCTTTCACATTTATAACCCAGTCAGTCCACTGTTCCACCTGCTCCACCGTCTCCACCATCTCTGCCATCTCCAAGAAGGACATCACACATTTTAGAATAATGAACACCATACAATAATCCCTGTCCCATTCCTTAATCCCTGTAACTTTTCTTAACCTTTAAAACTTCATCCCTTTTAGCTTTTAGACTGGATTCCCCATGTGGTGATTGATTTTCTTGTCCTGCTACATCTCCTTTGTGGTTATGCAGCTGTGGAAGGTCATTCTAAAATGGCCACTGCCACTACTTCCTTGTTTTCTGAAGGACCTGAGGCCCAGACGAAAACATCAATTTATTGTCTAACATCATAGTTTACAGCTGTAAAATAAATCTCCCAGCGAATACATGACTATAACCTTAAAATATGTATATATTTACATTTACAGCATCTTTTAGACACTCTTATCCAGAGTGACTTACAAAAGTGATTTGCTTTCAAACAGAATGTTTATCCTCGCTAGGTTAGAGTGCAAACTCAGACATTGACAGAACAAAGACCAATGCGGATACACAGAAAGAACAAAAAACATATTATAAGTGCAATACAATCACTACATCAACAACAACTACAAACATTAGAGGAATGATATAATTAACAAACAAGTATTGCTTAATCATGAATAAATGATAAACTTGCCACCATCCTCTCTTCAATCCCCTTGCTCAGAGGGAATCGTGTGGATGCCCACTTTGCCTGAAAGATGTTTGATGTTAAGACACATAGAATATTAATTGTCTCATTGTTCAAAATATCATTTAAACATATCAAACTAAACTGTCATTACTGAAGACACACACAAGCAAGGAAAACAAGAAAGGAATTTAATGAATTTAATGAAAAGAGGCCTCAGGGTGTCTGAATTTATGTATGTTATTTTGTTCAGAACAAATATCACATGCTGCATGGTTTTTTTTTTTTGCAGGACATTTACAAGACATAAGTGACACCTTATGAGCAGGATTAACAATGTGGAACATAAATGGCCAAGGACAGTCCTGACCCTTATTCAGCTGCAATATCCATGTGGCCTTAATCTACAGGATTTTCAGGATATGCAGAACGCATGTAATTCCAGCACCCTTTCAAGGCTGTAGTGGTTGTCCTCCTAGTAAACAATAAGTGGAGAACAATTTTCTTAGGTCATTTTCCTTTATGAAACTGATTCTTCCTTGAACACAGTACTCCAAGCCTCTGGTGATGAATGGTACTGAGACTAAATGAAAGTGGGTTGCAGGAAATGACTGAAAACTTTTTGGTTTTGTTTTATGCTAGAAGATATGTGTGTTTGTGACAGGTCAAATTTGAAGGGGAGGAGCTTGGGGAAGCTGGGGAATATAATGTCTACAGCACCTTCCAAAGCCATGAGCCAGACTTTGATTACCTGAAGAGTCTAGAAATCGAGGAGAAAATCAATAAGATTCGTTGGCTGCCTCAGCAGAATGCCGCCCACTTCCTCCTCTCCACCAATGGTGAAAAAATCTTTGCCTGGTTTCCTACTACAACATGAAAAAAAAACCTGGCCAATAAATAAAAAGAGTGAAAATAATAATTTACTTCTCCGATAATCTATCTTTCAAATAGATAAGACCATAAAACTGTGGAAGGTCAGCGAGAGGGACAGAAGACCAGAGGGGTATAACCTTAAAGATGAAGAAGGACGACTGAAGGACATTTCCACAGTTACCTCATTACAGGTGAACTTATGATCCTTACAGGTCAGAAAACATTTCTAATTAACTGTGCTTTAAAAGACTCTATTAACCATATATTTGAGTGCATACACTAATAAATAGAGTACAATTAACCAAAGGACATCTTTCAGTGTAAAGATGTAGTTTAACTGTAGGGAGAGCTATAGTGTAACTGGAAAGTGGTGTAGCATATCACAAAAATGGGTATCGTTTCATGTAGGTGTAGATGTACAGTACTGTGCATAGGTCTTAGGCACCTAAGATAATTAGATATTTTTAAAGTAATGCCTTCTCAGTAAGCATGATGCTTACATAAAATTATATAGAATCAAAGTAAATACAAAAATATAATAATGTCACGCCTGCTAGTCATATGAATACAGCATTGCCTAATCCGGCTTCTCAAAACTCCATATCCCAGATTGCACCAGACGATTACATGACATTACATCCGTCTGATTCACCAGAGTTCTAATCAGGCAAACCTGTTTGTACTCCTATATAAACTCCATGTCCCTTGCCGAGTATTGCCGTGGTTTATCCTAGCATACAAAGCGTTCTCTATAACCTGTCTGTTCTGATTTTCCGTTGCCTACCCTTTGCTTGTCTTTACGGTTTCCATCTCTTGCCTTATCCCTTTGGTATTGTAGATCTTCTCCGGTTTTGGACACTGCCTGTTTCGTGACTTTGCTTTTTGGTATGTCCCTAAGGTTCTGTTTTGCTCTCTGAGTTTGATCCCCGCTTGTATTGGACTAATCTTTTGGACTTGTGTTAATAAACTTTTTTTTACTGTGATCCGCATGTGTCGACTCTCTGTCCAGTCGTGACATAAAATAAATAAGAAATATAAGTAGTGGGTGTGAGTGAGTTTGAAGAACAATGGTTTGTACAGATTCTCCTTGATGGCATGAATTTGTTAAAACAACAGCATAACTAGGTATTGGATGATAACCTCTAATAATATGGACTGCCAGGAGGAAAGTTTTGGAAAAAGTTAAACCAACACATTCACACAGAATATCACACTTACTGGAATAATGTTGTTTGGTTTTATTCTAATGTTGGGCATTATTTGTTGTTTTGTTTATTTTTTTAGCAAATGAACACTTACTGCTCAGATAAATACTTTTTAAATTTCATAATCTCTGGTGCCTAAAACTTTTGCACAGTACTGTAGATGGATGTGTAGGTGTAGCTGAAAATGCAGGTGTAAATGTAGATGTAGACATAGTTGTAGATGTAGGTTTAGGCATAGGTGTAGATGCTTGCATTTTCCTTGGGTTCATCCTCTGCTTGTAATGTAGGCTGGTCTTAAATAGACTCTCTAGATCCTGAATAGATATTATATTCTGTTAATATGCTTATTTGTCTTGGTTAGCCTTAGTTAGAACTTGGTGCTCATTAGCTGATATGTTAAATTAAGTGTGAATCTACATCAGATGTAAGACTTCTTGATTGGTAAATCTATAAGACATCAGCTGGACTTAATTCCAACTTCAAGATGTGCTTCTCAATTTGTATCCACACCTCCTGCAAGACAAAGACACAGAAGCAGGCATCACACCAGTGACCTTGTCCTCAAGTCATGTACCATCCAAATTCAGGAGTGGTCATCATCAGCCACTGCAGATCAGTGTCTTCTTTCTTTTTCCTCGGGTTCTTGGACTATGTCTATGATCAACTGACTTCCTTTATTACGCAAAGCAATATAAAAGACACAAAAAGTCTGGCTTCAAACTGGCAGTGCCCTTATGCTGTTCTCACAGCAGTTACATATCAGTCAAGCTGTCATCAGTCCTGGTTCTATTTGACCTCTCGATACAGTGAACCATAAAATCTAGAGTCTAGAAACAAGTCCTCACCAGTCTTGGAATCACCGGCTCTGTGTAACGGATTGAAAATTGTCACAGAATCTGTGTAACAGAGCCTTTCTCCTTGACAAAATAAGAACCAGGATGACAACATTGAGTCCTTTTTTCTTACTTTATTCTGGAAAAAGACAGATTCTTTGAAAATTTTCTTTTAAGTGGTGTGATGACTGCAGATTAGACAAAGGCTACAGTAATGAAATTGTAATCTGCAATGCAAAAGTACATATTCAACCATGAGAGTATTCCTGCATTATTATATATATATATATATATATATATATATATATATATATATATATATATATATTGACTTTCAAGTATATAAAACTAAGTTCTTAAAACTTTCAAATATTGTTTCTACAACATCACAAAAAAGCATGAAAAAGCATGAGCACATCTGAAAATTAACAAATCAAATTATTTACAATAAACATACCTGTAAGACAGACAGATTCCTTAAGAATAGTGGTGTGATGGCTGCAGGTTAGACAAAGGCTAAAGAAAAAATAGAAATAAAATATGACTACGTTTATTATCCATGAGCATATGTGGAAAAATTAGCAAAGAAAAAGAAACTTGCTTTGTTTAGTCCACAAGGGCAAAAGGAGAAAAAGGCTTATAAAATTTTACTCATAAACCAAAATAATTCTCAAAAGAACGCAGTTTAATCAGAATGACAGTCATTATATAAAGTATATTTTTACAGCAGCTCAGAAAGACAAAAAATATGCAACCTGCAGTTCACCACTCAAATACCATTGCATCATAGAAGAATGCTTAATTCCATGAAATTCACTTAAAATAAATCACACAATATCTCACTGTTACATCTGCATGGTCATAATTTGCAACATGCCTGGGGTAGGGCTTTGAACAAGCAACATGGCAGGAGGCCTCTGCTGGGATTTTGTCATCACAGGAGCTATAGTTCACCACAGTCTTGCTATTTCCTTTGAGAACTCACTGGTCTCTCCATCTGCAGAAGCACAAAACCTTGGTGTAGTTGTGTTTGACCAGTTATTGTTCTTGACACCTGTTGCAAACCTGACACGGCTGTGCAGATTTCTCCTCTACAAGATCCAGAGAATTCAACCTGTTCTCGAGTGTTCTAAAGTGGAAAACAGGAGTCTCTTGTCATTTCAAGACTGGAAGAGCTCCTTTCTGTCTCCGTTGCTGGTCTTCTTCTGTGGACCATGAGAACCTGGGCACTGATCCAGAGTGTATTCTGTGTTACTAAGTTCATCTGGGTGACTCCTTTGCTGCATTTTCTTCTTGTAACTGTCCATATTAAATTCAGACCCACCATCCTTCAAGATGCACAGAAGACAAGCATCCAGACTTTTGTATGTCCTGGACCCTAAATGGTCAATCTGCCCTGGGGTCTGAATTGCAGAGCTGACAGAAGATAAATGTCTTCAGGGGAATGTATATCAGCACTTATCTTGCACTAAAAGCTTACAGTTCTACTCATTCTTTACTTTATTTTATGTGACATTCAGGCAAAGTAAAGTATGTGAGTGCTGGGTATCTCTGTATCCATCCTGACTTTTGTATTTGACAGCATCTCAGCTTGGGATAATATTTAGATTTGTACCTATTTACTAAGTAAACAGCAAAGATCTTCTACATGTCACTCGGGATAAGAACATCGGTAAATGTCCTGAATGTTAGTATCATGAAGATGTAGATGTAGCTGTAGATGTAATTGAAGTCCAGAGTGTTGTGATTCTGTGCTTTGCAGGTTCCAGTGTTGAAACCGACTGACCTCATGGTAGAAGTTCGTCCTCGCCGTGTTTTCGCTAATGGTCATACCTACCACATCAACTCTGTCTCAGTCAATAGTGATGGAGAAACATACCTATCTGCAGATGACTTGAGAATAAACCTGTGGCACCTGGACATTACTGACCGAAGTTTCAGTATCCTTACCCTAACACACCTGGACATTACTGACTGAAGTTTCAGTAAACTTGCACTAACAAACCTGGACATTATTGACTGCAGTTTCAGGTTCCTTACACTAACACACCTTGACATTACTGAACACACCTTTGAATGACCTGCATGAACTAACCATTATGAACTGATTTCATTCAGTTCCTGAGCAGAGTGTTTCCCTACAATAGCATTAGTGTTAGCATGATTTTAACTCCCTCCTCAGACATAGTGGACATTAAGCCGGTCAACATGGAGGACCTGACTGAGGTGATCACGGCGGCAGAGTTTCACCCTCTCCACTGTCACCTGTTCATCTACAGCAGCAGCAAAGGAAGCTTACGCTTATGCGACATGAGAGCATCGGCTCTCTGTGACCTACACGCCAAGAGTGAGCGTGCACACAAACACACACACTCACAAAATATAGTGTAACTGTGTGGTGTGAAAGGTTTTTTTTACTGCTGAAATATATGTGGAGATTAATATAGCTTTAGTTTTATCTTATAAGGTGGAACTGCATGGTGTGAAATGCATTTACTGGTGAAACCATGCCACAGTGTCATGTTAATTGTCTTTTGCTGGTAAAATGGTCAGACTGTGAAGTCTGAAAGATCCTTTACTGGTGAACCGGTGCTATGATATTGGTATCATATGAGAATAAGAAAAAGAAAAATGGTCCATCTTTGAATTTTTGTCAAAGTGAAGTTTAACATCGTCATCAAGGCAACTACAGGCAGGTAAATACAAAACACTCACATTAATTTTTTTTTGCTTGTTCCTATAAGCTTTCAAGCTATTAGTGGCTTTAGAAGCACACTCTGAAGCAATTGTATACACACTGCAAGAAGGAGACTATCTTCTACATTAAATCTCTGTAGCTATTTCACATTGTAATTGAGAAGAAAGAGGGTTTTCCCAGAGGAGTACTGCGATCAAGCTATCCGCGCTTTGGAAATTGATGGTCAAACCGACCACGCTTCCATCCGAATGCACCTATAGGCATGTAATGTTTTTTTATTACAAAGAACACAATATTTGCCTCAGACAGAAACCCAAGTTTTTGCATCAACGTCTCTGGTACAACATCACTAAATGCATGCAATACTGAAGTGGACTAAATGAATTCAAGTCATTATGATTTGTTTTCATTTCAAATCATTTTCATGAGGCAAAACATGCATACATATATGCATCTTTTATATTATTAACACTTAATTGGCTTTAAATTATATAATGTACACGTAGAAATACAGGTGAAAATTTACTGTACCAAATATAAATAAATTAATACCCAATTCCTACTTTGATGAGTTTGATGCCAACATTATTCCACTATTATTAAAAGAGAGGGAACCCTTGGCTAGGGATTGTGCGGTCTCCTGACCTCCAGGTCTATGTCGTCGGGAGCTATTAGCTCCCAGTAGGGTCTCCCATGCCGAACATGTCTGGAGTGAAGATCCAAACAAACATGATCCAAGAAGCATCCCTATGGGTATAACCATTAGAACTAAGAGCACCCTGCCCGGGAGAGGGTTACCTGGAGCCAGGCTTGGGGGTAGTGTCTGACAGCGAGTATCTGGTGGCCAGGCAGCCCGGCTGGCCTTGGAACGCCTGGGGATCCCTGAGGAGGAGCTAGTGGATGTTGCAGGGGACAGAGATGTCTGGGCTTCTGGGCTCCCCCTGTTGCCACCACAACCCTGAAATAGGCAAGCGGAAAAGATAATAATGATGATGATGAAGATGATGATGATGATGGTAAGACATGCATATTATATAATATATGAAATAAGAATGCGTGTTTTGCCTCATGAAAGATGAAAAGAAAAGATTTAAATATAGTCCATTTTAGTATCACATGCATTTAGTGATGTAATAATAGAGACATCTGTGCTCAAACATGGCTTTCTGGTTCTCTATCTGTTCTGAAGAGGATGTTCTCCATAATAAAATTTGGAACATCATGCCTGCATTCAGATTTAAAGCGCGAATGGCTTGACCATCAATTTCTAGGGCGCAGATAGCTTGACCAGAGTGATGTACCTTTCTGTAAGAGATAGTCCCAATCTTGGCATGTATACAATTCCTTCAGATTGTGGTTCCAAAGGCATCCTGCTAAATAACAGGTCGGAAAATAATAAAATTTCAAGAGCAAAAAAAAAAAAATCTAGCTCTTTGTAAAAGCTCTTTGTATTTAGGCACCTTAAGTTGCACTGAAGTCAGTGTTAAACTTCCAGTTAAAGAACACTAAAAAGACGGATGATTTTCTGTTTCTTATATTTGCGAATTTATGTTATGATTTAAAAAAAAAAGAAAGAAAGAAAAAAAGAAATATCATTTAACATATGGATTTGGAGTATGAAATTAAAATTAATTAACCATCCATATTTCATTTTTTAATATCTGTTTTTAAAATGAAAAATGAAAGCACACGGACCCTTTTACTGGTGAAATGGTTTTATGGTGTCATCTGTAAAGTTGCAGTAATATGTCTCATGAAGGAAACAATGAAAAAAATCCACAGGGCAAATTGTTAAATCCTTGTAAATTAGTAGTTAACTTTTCCTTCTGGTAGCAATAATGTAATCTACAATATTATTTAATTTGAAAGTAATATAATAAGTATAATATTTATGTTACTTAATTGTTGTCACGGTTGTGGGGAGGGACAACGATGGATACGTGTGTACATGCCAGGAATGTACACACACACGACCAGACAAGAGAGAACTGAAACAAAGGGTACAAGAGCACAGACAAGAAACACCTGGAAACACTAATGAGAGGGCGGAGCGTAGGTGGAGACAAAGGACTAAAACAAACAGAGCTATGTGCTAAAAGAGCAGAGAAAACAGACATGAAACTGAGCAGGAAAGCACAAGACAGGACCAGAGCATTACAACAGTACATATGATAAGTATTACATATAACACGTTTTTAATGAAGTTAGCATGCTGTAGTTTTTTTTCCATTTATTTGAGTTGAATTATGGGATCATGTCAAGCCCTGATGATATTACCTGACTTCGTCATCATCCTCATTACAGCCTGAGTATGTGATATATTTATAATGTTTTGCTTTAATGGGGAGACTGACTGTAAGTTAAACCTGCTGCTCAGCACAAGTTTCCTTGATTTTAGCAGCTTACCTTTGCTGTGAGGGTGCAGTCGCAGTCCTTTGGTTGAGGTGAAAACAGACTCTGACCCCAGAATGAAGTGCTTACAGCTGATGAGGTGGATGCAGGCTTCAGTTCTGGAGCTGTTTTTTCTTTTGCAGTTTTTGAGGAGCCAGAGGACCCAGGAAATCGCTCTTTCTTCTCTGAGATCATCTCCTCAGTTTCAGATGTGAAGTTCAGCCACAGTGGACGCTACCTGCTAACACGGGATTACCTCACAGTCAAGGTGTGGGACCTGAACATGGAGAAGGGTCCAGTGGAGACTTACCAGGTCAGAACAAACTCACTTCCTCAGTCAAGTATTTTACTCAAAGTAGATCTTGAATGTTTGAAAATTATACAAGCACCCCACCAAAAAAAAAAAAAAAAAAAATGGAACAGTATGGAACATTCAGTGTTGACTTTTATTTCATTGTGGACAGTGTGAAGTTATTTTATGTTTTCTCTGGTCAAGTTCATTTAATTCGTTAATATACATCTGTTCCTGCATTTCAGGCCTGCAACACATTGCAAAGACATTTAGCAGAGTAAATAACTTTTGGTAAAACCAAAATGAAGGTTGTCTACATAAGACATACATATACTACATCCTACATAAAGACTTCATAAAATGTGTATGAATATTTGAATCAACATTCATAAGCTATACATACTCTACATTATATTAATATGTAGTAATATGTAATTTAATTGCAAGACATTGAATAATCAAATTGTTGCTGCCATTCATCCATCTATAGGTAACACTTTGACTTTCCTTTCACATGGGGCTAATATATTATTAAGAAATGTGCTTTATAAATAAACTTGCTTTGTTTGACTTTACCTCAGAAGTGATAGAATCCACATTAATCCAACTGAAATGTGTATTATGTTGATCTTTAAAAGGGAATTGCATTAGCTCACTTCATATTATTCCACACTGTACTGCTGTGTTTCACAAATCAGTCTCATTTAAGCTCACTAAGACTGACACAGCTGGAAAACAGTAAGTTAACTCTGTATCTTTCAGATGTAGTTTGAGAAGAGCTGACTGTTTGTAAAATCTCTGTACAGGGAACTATCATTCTAGTGTCATGGCTGCAGGGAGACGAGGAGGCGAACGTACACTTTAATACGAATAACTTATTTACATAAACAAAAACAACAGTGAAAACAAATGTACAGGGAAGCGAAAACACAAACTAGAATCATATAACATTAATTAGTAAACATTAGCACAAGCTAGCAGGGGCTTGCTACATGGCTAGATGTTACTTGGTTAAAGTTAATGATATTAAGATAATTAATTTAACTGCTGTATGCTCATACATGTTTTGTTGGTGAGCTGGATAAAATAATAATAATTTTAATAATGATGGTTTAGAATTATACATCGCCTTTCAAATATCCAAAAGAAAGAGGGAAGACACTTAAAGAAGAGGTAGGTTTTAAGCTAAAATTTAAAAGAAGAAAAAACGAAGAGCATAGATGAAAACTTTGGGAGACTTGGGAAGAACCAAGGCTCACAAGGCGGGACCTATCAAACTACTACAAATTATTGAAAAAGGTCACTGTACCATCACATAAGTCAGCTGTTAAGATCATGTGTACTGATATAAGCATAGTAGTAATTGTAGATAATGAAAGCAATGATGATTGTGGTAATAATAATAATAATAATATATAATATATAATATGGGTTCGATTCCCGCTCCCGGTGACTGTCTGTGAGGAGTTGGTGTGTTCTCCCCGTGTCCGCATGGGTTTCCTCCGGGTGCTCCGGTTTCCTCCCACAGTCCAAAAACACACGTTGGTAGGTGGATTGGTGACTCAAAAGTGTCCGTAGGTGTGGGTGTGTGAGTGAATGTGTGTGTGTGTCTGTGTTGTCCTGTGAAGGACTGGCGCTCTGCCTTGCGCCCAATGATTCCAGGTAGGCTCTGGACCCACCGTGACCCTGAACTGGATAAGCAGTTACAGATAATGAATGAATTATTAATAATAATAATAATAATAATAATAATGGTAGTAGCAAGGGCGTAGCATTAGCATGGATGGAGGTGACATGTCCCTACCTGTATCCAGCGATTTTTGAATTGTCCCCACAAATAATTTGATCTCCTCAAAAAAAAAAAAAAAAAAAAAAAAAAAGAAACAGATCTGTCAGCATCTCATTAATATACAGGTGCAGAAAGTGACAAATCACATTCTCTACTCTATCCCTACCTCCCCATTATGCATATGGCCAGTGTGATTGGCTGTGCCTTTCCCTGCTCTCACGTGAGTCTCTGTAGTTTGGTTGTTAGCAGCTCCAAAACTGGAAAAAAAACTTTCCAGTTATAAGTAAGTATTACTCTGCAAGACTCAGGTGCATTGTGGGTAACATATGGATATCAAAAGCTAGTGAGAATGGCAGCAAAAAAGGACGAAATTGGACATAAGGAGCTATTTTTCCTAGAAACGTGTAAGTCACTTAAAATCAAACAAGCTAAAATTGTCTGTAGCTAAGAATAACATAGTTTGGAAATTAACTGCACAACAAACTGTCAATTGTCAGTGCTCTTTCATTGCCATTTAATCACAGAGCAAAGGGATAAACTAAACAAACAAACAAAAAAATTAACAGGCCGCTGGGGTAGATTCATAGGTCTCCACTAATGTCAAGAGGAAATCTACACCACTGAGTAGTAGTAGTAATCATAGTAATAGTAAGGTTTAATCATAGTAATAGTAAGGCTAGTCTCAAGTGGGTCGAAGGAGAGCTCAACATTCCATCAGCATCCAGCTCGAGAGGTGGGCTGTCATAACTTTCACTCAGAGAAACTTAGGGAGATGGAATTAGTTTTGTGTGTGAACATTTCCAGAGCGTGGCTAATGACCCCTGCAGATTTGACTATAACAGCTTAACTAAAAGGCGAGAGCCAGATTGAGATACAGACATGAGACACCTGAGACACAGACAAATTCCCTGTGTGTATGGGCCCCTGGATCTGCAGCCTTTAGTTAAAGGGGAATATTTACTACCAAAACTAAATTGAACTGAGTTTTCAGCCTAGATTTGAAGATTGCGATTTAATCTGAATCCCGAACATTATCTGGAACATTATCTACCATTCCAGAGTTGGGGGGAAGAAAAGAAAATAAGAAAGAAATAAGAAAATATTCTTCCCCCAGCTGGAGAATTCTGAATTCTGGGAACTATTAAAAAGCCAGCACCTTGTGATCTGAGTGATGGGAAATATGGCCTTTTGTAATCAATACAGAATTAAACAGGCAGCCAATGATGTGATAATAGATCTGGCCTGACATGAGCAAATTTTCTCATTTTAGTAAGGACCCTGGCTGCAGCATTTTGAACTAGTTTAAGTTTATTTAAATTCCTGCTAGTGTGTCCTGACAGCAATGCGTTACAATAGTATAACCTTGAAGTAATAAAGGCATGTTACTAATGTTTCTGTGTCATGCAGGTATAAGGCATTTCTTAATTTGGTAATATTGCAAAGATGTAGAAAAGCTATCTTAATGATACTGCCTATGTGTTCATCAAATGATAAATCTGAATCAATTATGATGCCAAGATTTTTTGCTGCTGAACCAGGTATAACTGGAAAGTCAGTGAGATTTAAATTTAAATCTGATCATTTATTTCTTGCCACTTTCTGGGAAGGGACCATGATTAAGGAAAGCTACTGAATAACGAAAAGGACAAGGATTAAAGTTGTTGGGCCACAGCTTTTTCTAAGATTGTAGATATAAATTGTAGGTTAGAAATAGGCCTGTAATTAGACCATACGGTAGCATTAAGATTTGGTTCATTGATCAAAGGTTTAATAACTGACATGTTTACTACAGTTAAAAGAGCTTTGATTATAACTTGTAGTAATTCTTTGAGTAATTTTGAGGGAATTGCATCAAGTGTGCAAGTTGTACACTTAGCAAAGGAGACAATTTTCTCTACTTCTAGCTGTGGAAATGGGTAAAAATATTTCCAGCCTTCTACAACTACAGTACTGTGCAGAAGTCTTAGGCACCTAAGATAATTATATATATTTAAACTAATGCCTTGTGTGGTGCTTGTATAAAGTACATAATCACTGTAAATACAAAATATATATATATATATATATATATATATATATATATATATATATATAAGAAATATAAGATTTTTTTTTTCTATAAAGTAGTGATGTAATTGAGTTTGAAGAATAATGTTTTATTCAGATTCTCCTTCTCATGATTGCATGAATTTCAACAGCACTTATTTAAAATCATTATTTATTCACCGCTAAAACTAGGTATTGGATGATAACCCTAAATAATATGAACTACCATAGGGAGAGATTTGGAAATAATTAAACCAACACATTCACACACAAAATTTATCACACTTACTTGGTTAATTAATTTTATTCTAATGTTGGGCATTATTATTATTATTTTTTTTTGTGAATAAACATTTACTGCTCAGATAAATAGCTAATTATATCTCATAATCTCTTGTGCCTAAAACTTTTGCAAGTGCCTAAACAAATCACTTTCTGGCTAAAGTGGTAAAGTCAGGACATGTTTATTTCAGCTGTCCAGAAATGAAGAGTATCTCCGAAAACAATGTAATTTTTCAAAATCAAACGTGAAAAAATTATTGCAATACTCAATAGTCAATTTTAATATCATGTAAAACTTACATACTTTATGAAAGTTCATTTAATCATTCATGAATATGTTATGAAGGGTTTGTGTAAGATATTTTGAATGGGTTATTAATGTAGACAAAATTATAAACTCTTACCAAATTTTTACCAATTTAGAATGTTGTCATTCCTTATCACAATGCTTAAAAGAGGTTTTGGTACCAGGAATAAAAAGCGCTGAAGTGTTTCAGCTATTATTTTGTCTCATTCATCATGAAAATTTTAAATAGAGAAATCTTAATTTGAAAAGTTCTCCACATGTTCTCTACTGGGGACATTTTAGGACAGCAGGTAGGCCAGTCAAAAAGATGATCCACGCCATTTACTTCAACACTTCCGTACACTCGCTTAATAATCTATATGTACACTGTGTGGTAAACACTGAATTGATATCTTTTTTCTTTATGGACTAAATAAGGTAATTTTACTTGTGACTGCAGTCATTAGTACAAGGGCCCAAACATTATAAAAGTTTTGGCAAATGGCAGCTGGCTTCTACGGAGCCACACGTAAATTAATTAGTTATTCATGCGCATGAATTACTAATTCGTTCACTTGGATAAACAAAAACATGCACAAACAAAACAAAACAAAAAAAAAACTAAATAAACAAAAAAATTTCTAATTTGTTAATTCGAATGGGCTAAATCGTGCGCAGGAATTACTAATTTGTTCACTTGAATTAACTAAAATGTGTGCACGAATTGTAATTTGTTCACGCACATTTTTCCCCCACGTCACCCCCAGGGCTCCGTAAGCAGTAAACATATATAAGGTATTATATTATGCTGTTATCGTAAATCTCTTACCCAAATATCATCTCATGTTTGATGTCATAACAAGATCTGCCCATCAGATGAGACACAAACAGGAAGCAAATGTATGTAAACCAGTGGTATGGTGTGAGGGAGTGTTCTTTCTTCTATTAGCAGTGATGTGAAGAAGATGAATGAAGAAGATTTTCCACAGACATGTTTTAAGATATAAATACATTTTTTATCACAACAAGAACAATGTGTTATGGGCTTTTAAGGAACCTGGAGGGAGTTTCACCCAATTCCTGTCATCTCGTCTCTTCTCTCTCTTGGAAGTGCATCAGCAGTTTAAATTTTTGCATAAAGGCAGTTTTGTTGAGATAGTGGTTTTTATTTATGTTTTTCCCCAATGACACCTAATCAGTGCCTAAGAGAATTTTCACATGAAAAGTGGGCATGGTGCCTCAGGTGGTGACTAGAAAAGGCTAAAGAGATTGTAAAAATAATTCTCAGTGTATGCAGTCCTCACCCTGGCCACTTCTTAAACAAGCTTCTTAGGACGGGCTCTCTGATTGACAGTCTGGGCTTCATCAAAGTACTGTTGGAATTGTGTTGACATTTTATACAAATTTTTAGTGCATTTCAGAATAAAAAAGCACCAAAAAGTGGTAAGAGGAACATCATGAATGATGACATATCCACCATGCAAGCTGTACCTTCTCTTCTGGTGGTGCTTGTAGTAACATATATATGTATATATATAAAATATATATAGATATATATTTATATTTTGTATTTGTAGCGTTTGACCTTATTCAAACTCTTCTGATTAATGACGTTATGACTAATGATAATAATTGTTATTGTTATGATTGACTTAAATGACAAAACATTAACAAGTAGTTAGAGAATGAATACTGTCATCGCTACGTGAGTTCTTCAGGATTTTCAGACTTTTAATGAACACACACTGTTATTTCAAATAATGGAAATATTTTATTAAGAGAAAAGAGACTATTTACTAGACATAGCACGACCTTAGGAATTCTCACTAGATCAACGCAGGTCAAACTGGTTCGAATTTAAAGATAGGCTAGGCGATATGACTTGACTAATGTGTTGCTAAATGAGATTTAATTAATGTATAAATTTATCAAGAGACTTAATTAGGCATCAGCTTCTGAAAAGTGAGTAAATTTTGCTTGCTTACTCTTTTTGATGTTATCACCAAGCTATTGGGTCCAACAATTCAATCTCCGTTCTCCGGGTCTTTGCTTCTTGTCCTCCCTGTGTCACTGAAGGTAGGCTTGTTAGGGAGGGAATTCCTTCCAGGGTGAGTCAGACACTCTTGGCCTTAGACGGTGTGACGTCAGTCGGGGGATTCCCTTCACGGAGAACTGCTGGCCTGGCTGGATTGTCCCCTGAGTGAGGGGGGCATTTAAGAGTTGTTCGCTCGTTACTCAAGTCACCAGAAGCGATGCCCTCAGAAGTCAGAATATAACGCTAACATATCCGCTATCAACTAATCTCAGGGGTGATATCTTATTCTGGCCAAAAGAAGTTTCACCTGCTGCTTTGATCAGTCGTGAGATGAAACTTGGATTGGGCGATAAAACATGAACACAAATAAACAAAGAAAAAGATTACTGAGAGTTACTAGGCGTTACTTTGTAGTTTCTGTATCACACTGCTAACTAGCACAAGGCGTCCCTTGGAAGTTGAGTGTGGTCCTTCGTTAGAGTCTTTGACGAGTCTTTTCGTCGGCGTAAGGAAGAAGGAAGAGCGTCGCACTTGAAGTGAAGAGAGCGACGTGAGAAGTGTAGCGGAAAACGAAGAGGGTCGCAGAATAAGAGCACAGAAGAAGAGGAGGGAGCGGAGTCGGGCATTCCCTTTTCAGATGTGGCGTGGTCACGCCCATTTGGGAGGTCTCCTTCCTTTGATTGGATCCTAGGTCTGAGGCTCACGTGACTTGTTTCACGTTTCAGAGAGAGAGAAAAGAATCACGTATACACATGAAAATGAATAACGTAAAAATTACTTATACATGCTTGTGGTAGAGCACAATGAGTGTCCTGGATTATTAATATCAAATATCTACGTATATATATCTTGGGTATTTTACGATTACATCCCACTACAATATTATGCTAGAAGTTAGAAACTAATTCGTTTTCCTAATCAGAGACAGAAATTTTCCTTCATGATTGAAACAGTAATACACATCACTTCATTAGTTAGTAGACATTCACTTGAGAACAACAGAGAGTAACATTCATACATATTGCATAAACATATTTATAAACACTCGATTAAGTCCATTATGTATTTAGACGGCAGCAGGGCGAAACATGATTTCGCAAATGTCCACTTGGGGTCGCTGTTGGTCCATGTTATTCGTTTGGTTTGGATCGGGTTTTCAGGAGTTCAGTGCAAGGTCAATTCTGTGTGCCATCTGTGTGATTTGCAGACGATAATCAGTGCCATCTTGACGCCGCTCGTAATAAAACTGGGTTGTTAATTCTAGTCTTCACCACTTTGTTTGATCTTCTTTTTGCCTAAAAGCGTCATAAACTGGCTTGTTATCTTTCCATTCATGGAGAAGAGGAGGGGGTCATTGGAAAGTGTCCTTGTCAGTCTTTGATGTGCGTGAGTTTATGGGTGTGTGTGTGTGTGTGTGGGGAGGGGTGCAGAGTCTGTACGCACCCACAAAGTTTGGGGAATGTGGGGTTCTGTCTCAAGAAATCCTTATTCAGAGTGGAAAGTCTTTCATTCAGAACTTTTCATTTCTTTATTCGATCCATACTCCACTACATGCTTGTCCATACACTCACCAGTGATGCCAGAGTGGACGCAGGGAATACATGCTCACTGGTACAAGAGAGTTTGTGGAATAAAATTGCAAAAGAATATGAAGTTCTGCAGCACTGTGGAAAGCAAGATTCTTATTATGGTGGACAAATGAGAGTGCAACTTTTTATCAAACTGCTCATGCAAATTGGATGTGTATGTGTGTAAAGCACTGTGGAAAGCAAGCTTTTTATTATGGTGGACAAATGAGAGTGCCCCTGTTTATAAAACTACTCATGCAAATTGGATGTGTATGTCTTTAGAGACCCAAGCCTGTACATGCAATGTACATGTTCTGATCATTCTTTACATACACCTGTGGAAGTGCATCATGTACAATGCGAATATATTATAGATATATGTCAAAATCAATTTCTGAGCTCAAATGGACAAACATAGTAGTCAGAATGATCTTACAACCAGTATATAACTGTGGTGAAGAATAAAGCCCAAACAGGTAATCAGATCAGCACTTTCCAAATCAAATTCTTCCAATGATTGCTATAGAATTGGTCAATTGTTTGGACTGTGAAGATGGAAAGACTGGGGTTGTGCAATATCAAATCTTTACCTTCAATTCAATGCCTGTCAGGAGAAGAGCATACCAAACCAAAATCCAAAAACAACATATCATCATAGATCATGTGCAAAAGATGTTAAAGATGGTGTGATTAGGCTATCTTTGTGTGCTGCTCATTGATGCCAAAGTAAGATGAGTTCTGTGTGAAGTATTGGGGCCTACATGCCAAAATCCTCATGCCTTTGGTTCATGAATTCCTGGAATCCATGCAGGGTACAGCTTATTTCAGCACACTGGATTTGTTGAATGGATACTGGTAGGTGACAATAAATAAAGAGTGTGATCCTCTGGCAATCTTTGTTGCTCAAACGTTCAGCCTTTAGGAGATACTGTTTTGTACCACATAACGATTAATTGCCTGCTGTAATCAGATATCACATCTTAATTTTTTGGAAGGTATTACAAACCTAAAATGCAGGAATTGATTTATATTAACAAATTGATTGAAGTTGATGGAACAAAACATGAAATATTTTGTGTTTACATTGCCTGCAATGAAATGAAAGTATAGCTAAATGTAAGAAACTCTTTTTGCATATTCCATACTGTCCCCACTTTTTTTTTATTTGGGGTTGTATGAGTGTCCATCACTACTATCTTAAATTTTTGTGACAATATTATATAATTGAATTAATAAAGAAATAATTCATGGAAATGAGAAATTTCATTTAATTATTACATTTTGAAATAAAAACTTAAATAATTTTATGTGATTTATTTAATTGTTATTTAAATGTGCATATTTAAATAATTTAGTTAACTATATAACTTTTTATATATTTATTTCATTCGCCTTGCAGCATTGTACTATGCGATAATTAAATCTGTCAACATCATCCATCATCCGTCAGTGGGTGGGCTTAACTCTGATCCAGTCAGATTGATTGGCTAGATTGCACAGTAAGACAAGACAGAAGGCTTGTTCACAGACCAATAGCCATCTGTTTCAGTGCTGTGCATGCCGGTTAGCTTTTGGTCCAACTGACACACGGCATTATAATCTTGCGAGTGCAAGTCCAGAGCCAGCCGCTGCTGAAATGCCATGAGATCTGCCAGATATTCTGGCGTTACTTGCCTCATATGTACATTTCTGATTATATATCTCAGTTACAGCCATATTCATGTTGTTGATTGCATTAAAAATATTTAAATTGCTGCTTTTTAAACTTGTATGGTAGTTAGTATGACATATAGCCTATAGTTTCTGCTAAATTAGAGGAAAGTGAAGAGATGTTGGGCGGCACGTTGGCGCAGCAGGTAGTGTCGCAATCACACAGCTCCAGGGACCTGGAGGTTGTGGGTTCGATTCCCGCTCCGGGTGACTGTCTGTGAGGAGTTGGTGTGTTCTCCCCGTGTCCGCGTGGGTTTCCTCCGGGTGCTCCGGTTTCCTCCCACAGTCCAAAAACACACGTTGGTAGGTGGATTGGCGACTCGAAAGTGTCCGTAGGTGTGAGTGAATGTGTGTGTGTCTGTGTTGCCCTGTGAAGGACAGGCGTCCCCTCCAGGGTGTATTCCCGCCTTGCGCCCGATGATTCCAGGTAGGCTCTGGACCCCCCGTGACCCTAAATTGGATAAGCGGTTACAGATAATGGATGGATGGATGGATGAAGAGATGTTCATAAATCAGTTTAGATTAGTTTTCCAAGTGGTGGTCCAAGTTATCTTACACTTTGCTACAATAGAATCATTTTCTCTAATATCTCATTACATTATAAGAAGGTATTTCCAGGATGCTTGTTGTTATGCTTATACTTTACTCAAAGTCCTATAGCGTGCTAATAAATATAATTAACTGCTAACGTTCCCCAAATCTACTAAATTAGTGGGGAAATCTGCTAGCATGTTTTAACACACTTGTTAATTGAATATAGATATGCTAATAATAAAAAACATAATTCTTAAACTTGAAATCACATCACATTCGTGTCTCTATAGTGCTACTAGTGTCTGCCACTAACTTCTGCAAACTATTGAGAGGCTCCATGGTAAGTCATCGCTGTAAAAAAACGGGTCCATTGGAGTCAATGGAACTGATGCAACTATCTCTCTACATGGCTCTGGTGCAAGTGAAATAAATATTAAATTTCAGCTTGCATTAATTTCACTGTAATCATCTCTAAATTTAGTAATGTAGTTATTAAACCCACGTTATTTATAACTATAATATTTAATACAATATTTTTTTAATTTTAATATAAAAATTTTCTAATCCTGTAAATGCTAATCCTGTAATCTCTAAATCTGTCATTTCTAAACCTTTAATCTGTAATCGTGAAATATCTAAACCTGTAGTCTCTAATTTGTAACCTGTAAACTCTAGCAATGAATCTCTAATCCTGTAATCTATTATTCTGTAAAGGCTTATCCTGTAAACTCTAAATATGTAAAATCTAAACCTATATTCTGTAATGATGTAACTCTAAATATGTGAACAGTAAATTTGTAAGGTCCTGTAACCTCTGATCATGTAATCTCTAATCCTGTAATCTGTAATTCACTGTAATCTCTAATTATTTATGATCCACTGTAATCACTAATTCCATGTACACTAATATTTTGATCAATTTTAATCTCTACTCTCTAATTCTTTGTGCAGTGTTGATTGTAAAGAATCCTTATACGTGTATAGTGTATATAAGTGTAACTATAAAAAAATCTGTAATCTGCTGTAATATTTAAATAATAATCTGATGTAATCTGTAATCCACTGTGATGACTTGTGTGTTCAGGTGCATGAATACCTGCGTAGTAAACTCTGCTCCCTGTATGAGAATGACTGCATCTTTGATAAGTTCGAGTGTGTGTGGAATAGCACTGACAGGTGAGAACTGCCACTCCTTCATTTAACCCCTCCATCCTTTCTCAAATTCCCAAACCTAGCATTCATATCTAGGTTTATAACAGGTTTGGTTGTCTAGGTTTATAAATATATAGTAGTAAACCAGTGAATCCTTAAATAACATTCGCTGTGTCAAATTGTGTCCATTTTCCTCTCACTTTGTTACACAGTAAATTCACCAGTGTTAAATCAACATTATTGGTGTTAAATTAACACTGAGAGTGTTGACAAGTTTACATTTTTATACTAATGGTGTTGATTTAACACTGGTGAATTTGCTGTGTACAAAGATACTTTCTTTCATTCTGAGTCGATATGTCATTTTCTCTATGGTGTAGACCTCTTTTACGATCTTTAGCCACTGGGTTATAGTGGGTGGTTCAGTCTTGTACCAATTTCTTGTTATTGCTTTTTTACATGTGATCAATAATATTTTGGTTAAGTATATCCTTCTCCAAAACATAATTAGTCAGACATCCAAGATAAATAGCTTTACATTCCCTAGGTATTCCATATTCTAGAATATTTTTTTTTTCATGTCACTTACAGTTCCCCAGAATAAATTAAGTTTATTACATTCCCAAAAATGTGTGCATGGTTTGCCTCCATCTCTCCACATAATTGCCACTCCTGCTACTTTTTACATATTCAGTTGTTTGGTCCATTTGTCAGTGGGGTTTTTGTTGTCTTGTGTTTTTCTGTTCTCTGTCCCCTTATGGTGATCTGTCTCTTTTCCCTCAGTGTGATCATGACTGGGGCCTATAACAGTTTTTTCCGGATGTTTGACCGGGAGACAGGTCGCGGTGTCACTCTGGAGGCATGGAGGGAGAGCAGTAAACCCAGAGCGGTGCTGCGAACACGCAGAGTGTACACAGGGGGGCGTCGGCGCCGCGGAGATGTTGGGGTGGACAGTCTGGATTTCACCAAGAAGATCCTGCACATGGCATGGCATCCAGCAGAAAACATCATCGCCATTGCAGCGACCAACAACCTGTACATCTTCCAGGACAGAGTAAGCCCGGAAAACCCCGATAACACGGAAAACCAGTGACAGGAGCAACATCTGCTCTCACACAGTCACTGTCATTAGAAAAACTCCCCTGTTTTAAGATTCATTTTTAACCTGTTTGGAATTACTGCCTTTTAAAGTCCTTGATAGTAATGCAGTTAATTTCCTGAAATGTTTCATCAATTTCTCCACAATCAGATTTAGGTCCATTTCTGTAACAATTTATATTCATATGTAAATACACAGTGAATTTGCAGATATCTTACAATAAATGACCAAAAACCTAGGCCTAAATTTAAGTGTAAGTAAAATATTTTCTTCTACTCATATGAAGTTAATTGAAGATGTGAGTTTTTCTTGTGACAGAAACAATGTGTAAGATCGATGTGAATATAAATACTCGACACCATAACACTTAAAAACACGGCTAACTGCAGCTAAACACAGCTAACAGGGCTAATCATGACTAATCATAGCACTTTCATGCTAATAACTGCTGCTTGTTTTCTTTTACTGCAAAGAATATACAGGGTTTTGCTTTGTGATTTAGCACATTGTCTGTTAAAAATGTACCTCCAATCAGCAAAAATTTTCAGAAATCATTTCCAGCCTGTCAGTAAGTCCATAACCGGGGTCATCAGCTGCAGCAGAGTTTAGTGATTTCAACTGTTTTACCCTTTGGCTGAAACAGTAAACACAGTTTTCAGTTGCTACAGAGAGTATGACATTGGCCACAAATATGTTAATATATTATTACTTAAACAGTCTTCCTATCCTGTGCTTCCAAAAGCATTTCCCACAGTGCATCTGTGCACCTACAAACCCAGGATGCCTCATCACATCCACACTAATTTTCCACCAGAGAATTTCACCAACTTCACCTGTGAATTACCTCACACTACAACTGGACAGAGTCTAAACACGCTAAAAACAAGTCAGTCTCAGGGTGGGGAGTCTGCGGAGGAGGTCTGTCATTATTTAATAATAATAATTATTGTTTATTAGATGCACAAATCTATTGGAATCAATTGGATCAGTCAGAAATTAAATGTACATAATGTGCCTCATTCATAAAACCTTCGTAAAAAAACATGAGCAAACTGCGCATGACATACGAGGAAATGGACAACTTTCTGCCAGATTAATCTGCGCTTTGGATATTGACGGTCAAACCATCCGCGCTTCAAATCCGAATAGGCCCGTCATTACGGTTTTTCATTGCAGGGACCACAACATCCGCTTCAGGACAGATATTGAGAACCAGAAACACCATGTTTGAGCAACGATGTCCTTGTTGCTACATTCTTAAATGCATGCAATATTAAATGGATTAAAACAAACAATGCATTATATATTTTTCATTTCAAAGCATTTTAATGAGGCAAAACACTCTATTTTTTTTATTAACATTTAATTGGCTTTGAATGGTAAAACTGATGTACATGTAGAAGTACAGATTAAATTGTACTTTACCACACATAAATAAAGGAATACCCAATTCCTCTTTTGATGTAAAACCATTCCACTGTCATTAAACAGAGGCACCCCTTGGTTATCAACTGTATAATTTTGACAAGATATCTATGGAATCAGATTTGTACCAAAAAGAATTGCATAGAAAAATTCATCTCAAACATGAAATGTAGAACTTGCAAACAAAATATCCAGCTCTGACGTTTGTGCTTGATGACTTTTGTTAGTGAGCTCCCCGAGTAATGTGAGCGTGCTCTTTCAGTTTTGTGCGCCTGTTTCCTGAGTTTTGCAAGCAGCTTTGGCACAAACCTCTCACGTGTGCGGGTTTTCTCAGGGGTGACTTCACTTTGGAAGTTTTTGAGTGACAACACAGTGCCCAAGGCATTTTGGACTGCACATACGTACACCACGAGAGACACAGGAGACATTTCAACCTTAAAGGAACTTTACATAAACATAAATCTTCTCTGAACGTAACTGTTTTAAAACGCTGAAATACCTGCAAAGTCTGACGATATCCATGTAGATATTGAGGTAATATTCTGTCTAAAACAAAACATTAAATATTTTACTGTGAAGACAAACCTGTTTGTCTCTCATTACCAGATATTGTTCAGAGGTAAATACACAGCGATGCCTGTATTTACTCAGGACGAAACAGAATAAATTAGCGCTTTTTCTGTTTATTTGTAAAATACTTATTATATGAGTGCTTGTGCTCCTGTTCAGAGACCCGGGTACTAACATAGTGAGCCTTTTCCTCAATGGCTGTTAGATTATTTAAATGCTCAAAATTTATTTTGAAGTTAATCTGTTTTTAAAAAATGTCATGTGCATTTTGTGTTGGTGGGTCAGGGAAACATGACAGACAATAAGGAGTGTAAGAGACAATGTTCCTGCTCCTTTAATGAATACAAATTAAAGAAAGTTGTATCAAACTTCTGAAAAGTCCACTGTCATTTTTGCATTTTGTGAGGAATTGAGAATGATTAATTACAAAAAATAACTAATCATTATTAACAATCATTAAAAATGATTATTAATATCAATGAACAAGAACAGGTGATGTAACAAAAATGTCAAAATGTTCTAACAGTATAAGAAAAAAAATAATCTGTGTAAATATCTTAATGGGGAAATTAATTAAATATCAGAGCTAGTCAGCAATGCAAGTACGTTGATATGCGTGATATTCAGCACATGAAATACAAAGCTGAAATACACACAATATTCAGTGAACTCGGACACAAATCAGAGACCGCAAATATCAGAGCTGGCTATTTTGTTTTCAAGTTATACATTTTATGTTTGAGATTATTTTTTTGTGATTCTTTTTGGCACAAATCTGATTCCATAGACTCTTGCCAAAATTATACAGTTGATAGCCAAGGGGTGCCTCTGTTTAATGACAGTGGACTGGTTTTGCCATCAAACCCATCAAAAGAGGAATTGGGTATTCATTTATTTATATTCGATAAAGTAAAATGTAAACTGTATTTGTACATGAGCTTTAGCATTCAAAACCAATTAAGTGTTAAAAAAAATAGCAGTGAGTGTTTTGCCTCATTAAAGTGCTTTGAAATGAAAAAAAATTATAATTTATTAATATTCATTAATCAGTTTAGCCCATTTAATATTGCAAGCATTTAATGATGTACTAACACAGATATCGCTGCTGAAATGTGCATTTCTGGTTGTCTATATTTAAGCCGATGTGTGACAGAATCTTCTCTTCTATGCCATCCATGTGCCACTTCTTTGCCTTGCAGATGCCAAAATTTTACCATATAAATGAATTTATATGAAAAATGTATACATAAAAATGTAAGACATGGTAATTAAGTAAGCTTTAATTCAATTTTTCTCATTTAACCCTGTTATTTCAAATAAAATTCTTCCATAGTTCTGAGCACGAATCAATTTTATTGAAGTGCATTCACATCTGCACTGTTTAGTTTTGTTCGTGCTCAAACAAAAATAAAAACAAATAATGATTACACTAAGTGATATTCTGTGTGTTAATGTATTGGTTTAACCTTTAACATCTCTTCTTGTTGCAGAGCAGTTTTATTTGAGGTTATAATTATGATAAATATAGTGTGCTGTTGATTTCACAAATCCAAAAGATGAAGGTAACGAGAATATCTGAAAACAAACTTATTTCTTCACATTTCACATATATTTTATATCTTATTTATTAGATATTTTATATAATTATATTTTTAGGGATCTAAGGGGTTTGCACAGTACTATAGATTCATGGCAAGTTTCTGCAGTCCTGCACGCTTATGCTAAAGGTGGGGGAAACTGCACGGAAGGTAAAGGCATTTATTCTTGATATATACACTTCCTATGAGTTTTGACATTAGATCCTTAGAGATTAGATCCTCCCCGTGGTCTCTCATAGAGGGATAAATGCCTGTGGATTTGTTCCTGATTTGCAAGAGATCCTTTAAATGTGTTAGTTCTATATGAATAAAGTTTTTAAACATCGGAGGTTCACAACCTTGCACAGCATCAGGTGCAGACACTCAGACATTGCGATTGTATCATTTTGGTGCACACACCCTTGCACCAGTTAGAGTCGGTCAAGTATAACATAGCTTCAAGTTCCTGGGAATTCCTTGGAAAACTGAAGGCTTAGAGTTGATGTTTTAAACGTTTCGGTTTCCAAAAAGCCAAACCCGGGACAGTTCCTGAACGGGTTCAGGAATAAGTGCAGGGTTCTAAAATGTTGCACAAATACAAAGGAATTAGTCCCGGCAGTCAACAGACCAGCGAGAAATCACTCAGCTAATAAACCATAAATCTGTATCCTCTCCAAAGATGTTAAACTTCTCTGTGCAGAACTGTTTGTTAAATCCAGTAGCAGTGCAACATCAGCCATTAACACAGGCTACAGGCCCTAAACTATTTTTTATATTGCAATCATCCACATTAAGTAAACATTTGACTCTTGAGTAACAAAATAATTTAGCAAACAATTGCTTTTTAACTTCTGGACGATGCTCTGAATAATAGGCTGTATTAAGGAGAGGACTGTTGATTATTGATTATTTATTAATTTATTAAGGAGTTGGTGTGTTCTCCCCATGTCCGCGTGGGTTTCCTCCGGGTGCTCCGGTTTCCTCCCACAGTCCAAAAACACACGTTGCAGGTGGACTGGCGACTCGAAAGTGTCCGTAGGTGCGAGTGTGTGAGTGAATGTGTGTCTGTGTTGCCCTGTGAAGGACTGGCGTCCCCTCCAGGGTGTATTCCCGCCTTGCGCCCGATGATTCCAGGTAGGCTCTGGACCCCCCGCGACCCTAAATTGGATAAGCGGTTACAGATAATGGATGGATGGATGGATATTAATTTATTATTTATTTTGTTAGTTTGTGCATTTTAATTATTTGTAATAACTTTTATTTAAAGTTCAGTAATGTCAGATACTTCCAGTGTCTTTCGGATACTACCCACACTTTAGGGTTTTCAGGAGCACATGTAAATTTTGTTTGTACCTTTGAAGACTGGACATTTTGATGAATCTGGATATTTTAAAAAAGTGATTTACAAATGATTTAATGTAAATTCGTTCTACTTCAGTTTCATGAATGAGGCCCAGTGTCTGTAATGTTACATTAAGATAAACATTAACACCCCCCCCCCCCATGTTCCTCGCAGCTGGTCTGACAGTTAATGTCCATTGTATAACTGCTAGACCCTGTACTTAACTCATGGCTGTGTGTGTGAACTTGCCTTGTGCTGCTGTAGAGGCCATATGTCTTGCTGAAACCCTGCTCTTGGCCCCCTCTGATTAAACTGTAAGTAAAAACTGATCACTGACTGGAACTTGCATTAATTTCTTCAGCTGGACTTAAGGCCACACCTGGAGATAAAGAAGCCAGCTATAATCCCGGAAACTAATTTGAGTAGTTACATGATACATGTGAGTATGTGGTGTTTGTGTGTGTATAGGTGTGTGTGTGTGTGTGAGAGAGAGTGAGAGATAGAGTGTGTGCACATGCATATCTCTCTCTCCTTGGACAGTGTATAAGTGCACTCTGTATGTCCAGATCCCATATGCCACAGCTGCTGCTCCACACTGCAAGGACTCAGTAAATGGTGAAGTTGGGACTCGTTTGTTTAGTCTCACTGAAATAAGCACCATCACAGTCTGAATAAAGAGAGGTATTATATCAAGAAAGCTGCCTGCTGTCTTTTTTAATTCTCTTTATTTAAAGTTCAGCCTTCTGAAGGAGAAACTCACAGCTAGCATTGTGTTCAACTCCATCTTTCCCATGATGCCAGCTCCAAACACAGCCTACACCAGGGCTTTAACAGTGGGCTTCAGATTTAACAATAAACATAATCAATAATAACAATGAATTAAAGAATTAAAACAGAGTACAGAATAAAAATTAAAGCTGGTAGACTTTTACAGGTTTTGGGAAATAAACAATTTGTAATTTTATGTCAAGAGTAAGGAAGCAGTAAAGCAGTAAAGGAACAAACAAATCACAAATCACCCTACAGATCAGAAGGAACCAACCTGAAAGACTCCACCATTTCCAGAAAAATGCTGCAGAAACAGAAAAGATTCTGCCCCAAACAGTGAATATTCTCCAGTTTCAGTGACATCACTGCAAATATTAACAATCATTATGAGGACTTGCTCATTTCTAGATTTAAAAAACTAAAAAGAGAGGAATCTTCAGTGTTATGACTGAATGTATATATTCTGTATACATATATTCTGAATGTATACATTCTCTATCATCAGTAAAGACAGAGGAACAGTCAACTGGTCTAAAGAAATTAAATGTGACGGTCATCATTTTAATCAAAACACTATTTTTAAAATATTTACATGCTGCTCTTTGTGCTGGAACCCAGTCTAGGGTGTTTATAATGCCCCTGCATCTGTAGATAGGTAAAAAGGTCTAGATAGGTGAAAAGCATGAACCAAGATGAGGATGTTGCCCTATTCCTGTTCCATAGGTAGATAACACTGACATATTTTTGCTGTTTTGGATTACTTAATGTGGAGAAGTCTCAAAATTCTGGAGGTGGCTAACTGCATTATCAAAAGTACTACAACTATCTTAACAGCTCAAGTTACAAATGCATTTCTGTGGTAATTCAAACAGTGAATAAGAAATGTACAAACAACACTCTTTTCCTCAGAAATACAGTTTAACCATAAAAGATGCAGAGACCCTGAACATAAACAAAAGAGAGTGCAAGTTTTCCCCATAATAATAGATGTCACCTCAAAGCAAAAAAAAATAGACCTCAAAGCAGAGTATGATCTGAGTAACTCAGTGACGTATATGATGGTGCTTGCCTTTGTGTAAAGCCTTTAAAAATAGACTTTGAACTTATCCCTGTAATGGGCAGGAAGCCAATGGAGTGACACTAAACCCAGGGAGACATGTTTTGTTTGTTTTTATAAATATTATAAAAATATTTTTTATATTTATATTTTTGTTTGTTTATTTATTTTTTATTATAAAAGTTGTTGGCCAACTTTTAAATTATTAAGGCACTTAAGAGAGTTTAATGAATACAGGTGGTTTGGTTTTAAAAGTAAATATATCAGTATTGTCAGGGTAACTTAATAAGAACATGTTTATGGAAAAGAGGACTGGCCCTGCTGAAGATGTTTACGGTCTGTGTATGAACATCTCTTGCACTCTCTCAAGAGCAGACATTCACTGGAGTCTACTATGCTTACAGTTGTCCATTAGATTCTATGACCAAAATGCTAATAAAAGCTAAAAGGGAATAATAATAATCTTTTTTTTCTTCTCATTAGAAAACACAGTGGTATTTTTAAACCCCCTTGATATGAAATGAAAATGGTCTATGGTTTAATGTTGTGAGACTCTCAAGAGCAGCTGTGTGTGACATAAATATATCCAACTTTCAGTTCTGTTAATATTAATGCTGCACAAATCCAGACACTGGGTCCCCAAACTGGAGAACATACCTAATAAGCACTGACTGAAACTGCCAGATAATGCCAAGCTAATAATGCTAATAACACCACCACAAGATCATAATGACAGAAAAATAGAGAGCATCTTCAGCTTATTTTTGCCCCAGGATCAAAATCTGTCTCACAAACTGTTTAAAGAGCACTCAGATTCAACAGCTCTCATTGATTCTGGCTGTGAGGAGGGGGGAGAAGAAGAAGTCGAAAGCGAATTTTATGGCTCCCTGTGTGCTCTTCCTCCAGTTGCGTTCGATCTTGACCTGTCGACCCTCTGGGAGCAGGGGAGAGCTGCAGGTCAGGCAGTGGATGGCCTTAAGCTCAAAGACTGGGGCCTTCGTTCCGAGTTTTCCCTCCAGTTTGGTGCTGAACTCCACCATGTTGCCGGGCTCCAGGTTCAGCAGGACCTGTTGAAACTCGTGACTGGCCGAGAGCAAAATGTCAGCGGCCGGATCATCCTTCTCACCAACCTTATTCACTGGCCGACCAACAGTCACCTCGAAGCGGTAGCTATCGAAACGCTTAACATGGCATTGATGTCTAGAAAATGCTTTAACTCTGCAGAGACGCTCATTCTCTTGCTGCTGGAGGAGATCAGATGCATTAATAATTGCAGAGTTCTGGACAGATGTACTGATATTGGGTACAGATGTGCTAACATTCCTTTGCTCACAGCTGGGATACATCTCTCCATAGAGGCACCTAAGCCAATCTCCCATAAAGACTGGCAGCATGTTGATGAGAGTCTGAGCTCCGTTTTCCGTCTCAGCCACTCGGACGTGTCGGAACTTTCCTGTCCAGGTGACACGATGGCCCTCTAAGTGGCTGCAGAAGAGCTGTGTCTGGGCCACACCCTGTTTGGCCCATGCTGCTGGCCCACAAATGTCCCCGTACTCCGTCCAGGTCAAGGTGGAATTATACACCTTCAGCCCCTCCGTGTTGTAAACATATGTTACACACAGCAGGACGACGGTGGTCAGACACAGTAGGATGAGCTTCACTGGACCTCGTTGCGTTACGGAGTGCAGGACATTCAGAATGGATAGACTGAACCTTGTCCACAATCTTAGAGTGACAGGAACTGCACAGACTGCCAAAGTCACTAACATCTTGGTCAGCTCCAGCTCCAGGAACCACTTTGCCATCTGGATCAGCAACATGACTGCCAGCCCCAGAGCCAGAACTGGAAGAGCAAACAGCAGCAGGAAGTAGGCTACACAGGTACGGAGCAGGCCAATGGGGGTAGAGTTCTGTAGCAGAACCATGGAGAACTCCCACCACATGAAACATACCAGATAAGGAACCAGGAAGCAGTAGATGCCCCTGAAGCCCCGCATTCTCGCCATGCTGCAGAACATACAGCAACATTCACTTCTATTGAAAACACCTCAGTATTAAACCAATGCTGAAAACACTTTACGGCATGCCTAAACATAGACAAGGTTATCATCACTGCTGTGTTAGTCAACACAAACTCTTTCTGGTTTCTTTAAACCATTCTGCAGTTTAAGTAACTAAATCATTAATGTACATCCAGCGATCATGGATATAAACAGAATGACCACTGACCTGAAGAAGAGGTAGAACAGGTAGATGTAGAGTAGACATGGCAGACTTAGTGTCAGCACCACACTCTCCCCCAGTGGGACCACACCGAAGGTGTGGCCGAGGACCCTGAGGGCCTGCATCTCTGGAGGAAGTTGAGTGGTCAGAGCACACAGGGAGGATAGGACCTCGATGACCAGTGCCTTGCGGGTGTAGGCTGCTGTGGATGGGCACAGAGACACATAGCTCAGAACTGTGAAGAACACAGCCACAGTGGACAGCTCAGAGCATGGGATCCAGCGCTTGTCTGCCAGTGGGAAACTCAGGATAACAAAACACCCAGATACCAAAAAGTAGGCATACTGCTCCAAGTTGTTCCAGCTGAAGTGTGTCTCGGCTTCAACATCCAGGCCGGGTACGAACCGGGTCAACAGTGCTGTCAGTGCCCAGACTTTCTCCCTGCCTTTACTGCTCCGGAACACACGAAGGGTACAGATTGCCATGGCGACAAAAGCCAGATAGAAGACCAGCAGGGGGATGGCAAAGGCAAACAGATCTACGCTCAAATTGGAGATGATGAAGAAGAAGATCAGAGCATTGACGTGCTGAGTCGGGATGATGGTACTCAGCCACTGAACTCCAGCTCGAGAAGCCCAGTCCACCAGGTGCTCCTTGACCTCCAGGATCATGTGAAGAGGGTACTGCAGACCCTGAGGCAGAAAATACATATCTCTTTAGAGACTGACCCAAAAAATACATACTGGTATATCCCTGGATCCAGAAATGACATATTGGTTTATTCCTTGGCCCAGTCATTTCATATTGGCTTATTCCTGGACACAGACATTACATATTGGTTTATTCCTGGACCCAGACATTACATACTAGTTTAGTCCGAGACCCAGACAATCGATACTGGTTTAGTGCTGGACCCAGATATTAGATGCTGGTTTAGTCCTAGACCCAGACATTACATACGGGTTTATCTCTGAACCCAGACAATACATACTGGCTTATTCGTAATTCCAGAAAATACATGTTGGTTTAATTCTGAACCCAAGAATCACATGATTTTGCCCAAAGTATTCACTCTGTTGCCTTCACACATATTAAATTGAGTGATATGCCATTGTAAATTCATAGGGTTTAATATGATGTCAGCCAACCCTCTGCAGCTACAATAGCTTCAACTTTTCTGGGAAGGCTTTCCACAAGCTTAGGAGTGTGTTTATATTAATTTTGACCATTCTTCCAGAAGCACATATATGAGGTCAGACACTGAAGTTGGACAAGAAGGCCTGGCTCTCAGTCTCTGCATTAATTCACCCCAAATGTGTTATATCAGGTGGAGGTTTAGGGCTCTGTGCAGGCCCGTCAATGTCTTCCACACTAAACTCCCTCATCCATGTCTTCCCCACAGAACTAAATCTGTATATACACTATATTGCCAACATTATTCACTTACTCAAATAACTGAATTTAGGTGTTCCACTCACTTCCATGGCCACAGGTGTATAAATCCAAGCACCTAGGCATGCAGACTGCTTCTACAAACATTTATGAAAGAATGAGTCACTCTCAGGAGCTCAGTGAATTCCAGGCAACTTTCTGTAGAGACATTTGCTACAGACTATAAATTTCATGTGGTCTTCTGATTAGTGCATAGAAAGCTTCTCATAGAAAGTTTTTCAGTGGTTGGATTCAGACCCCTAGTTCCAGTAAAATGAAAAGAGATTTTGGACACTTTCATACTCCCAACTTTGTGGGAACAGATGTGGGACTGTGCACCAGGGACATTATGAACAGTGGAGACAGTAAGGGCAGTGGGTAGTGTGGGGGCAGTGGGTAGGGTAGGGACAGTAGGGGCAGTAGTGACATTGGACAGAGCAACAATTGTGGGGACACTAGGGATAGTAGAGACGGTGGGGACAATTAGACAATGGGGACAGTGGTACAATGATAAAACCAGTAACATAAATAGCATGGAAACTAGAGCGGAAATGGCGATCAAATAAGTGGAAGTGTTCCAGTCTGCCTGGAAGGAAAGCATTATAGAGTATAGAAATGCTCTCTCTAAAGCTCGCTCAGCATATCTGGCCTCACTTATCTGCAATAATAAATATAATCCTAGAGTGCTGTTTAGTGTGTTTTCCATAACTACAAAAAATTAGGCAGGTTCTGAACAACAAATTCCGGCAAATCTCTCAAGTAAAGCCTTTTTTAATAATAAAATCAAAAATATTAGAAAACAAACTTAACCCACAGTATTAAATCCGTCCTGGCTGTCATCTGATGTGGCTGATGTAAAACGTAATGTAATTGTAAAAGAAAGACTTGAAATTTTTTACCCATTCCAACAGTTAAAACTAGAGACGATTGCAAACTGTACAACTTGCACACTTGATGCAATTACCACAAAATTATCAGTCTTTTAACTATGGTAAACACACCCCTTAGCCTTCGTCATGTACCCAAAGCTTTTAAACTAATAGTTATTAAACCTCTGATCAAGAAACCAAATCTTGATGCTAGCATCAATGTCTAGTTACAGGCCTATTTCTAATCTACCATTTATATCCAAGATCTTAGAAAAAAGCTCAACAACTTAGTTCATATCTACATAAGAATCATATATATATATGAAAATTCCAATCTGGATTCAGGTCACAACATAGCACTGAGACAACTCTAGCCAAGATAACAAATGATTTTCTTGCCTCTGATCAAGGCCATGTATTCCTGTTGGTGCTACTTGACCTCAGGGCTACTTTCGATATGATAGACCACAATATTGTCCTAGAAAGGTTAGAAAACATGGTTGGAATCACAGGGACAGGCCCACCATGCTTCATATCTTACTTAAAGGAACATTATCACTTGGTAAAGGTAAATGATTTATCTTCCAACTATTCTAAAGTAAGATTTGGAATTCCACAACGCTCTATTTTAGGACCATTATTATTTACATTATACATGTTACCACACGTTAGGCACAGTTATAAGAAACCATGACATTAACTTTCATTGTTACGCAGACGACACACAATTGTACATATCAGCCAAGCCCGATGACAAACACAGATTAAAAGAACAGAAATAAATTATCCAATTAAATTTTAAATCTTTCTGTCTTTCAGAGCTGGATTATTGTAACGCACTACTGTCAGGATGCACAAGCAGAAATTTAAGTAAACCTCAACTAGTCCAAAATGCTGCAGCCAGGGTCCTCACTAAAACTAGAAAATTTGAACATATCAGCTCAGTTCTGTCATCACTTCATTGGCTGCCTGTTAAATTCCATATTACAAAATTCTGTTATTAAGGTATGAAGCCCTACATGGGCTCGCTCCCGAATAACTTTAAAATATTATTTTATTTTATTACTATTATGAGCCTCCACAATTACTCAGATCACAGAATACTGGAATTTTAATCGTTCCCAGAATTCAGAAGGCCTCAGCTGGGGGAAGAACTTTTTCTTATAAAGCCCCCAAACTCTAGAATGATCTTCCAGAAAATGTTTGGGACTCAGACACAGTTGCAACCTTCAAATCTAGGCTAAAAACTAATTTGTTTATTTTAGCTTTTGGTAGTTAATGCTCCCCTGTAAATAAAAGTGGCAGATCCAGGGGGTCCATGGACACTGGGAATGATGTTGAACAGAGACGCTGGCGTTGTTGTCTCGCCGCTTCACTCAGTTTGTTGATGGTGGAGTAGAGGGATGCCAGGATGTCAGTATGCCCCCATGTCTATGTGTCCTTCAGGTTCTTTTCTTTTAGTTAAAGCTGTCATAGTCAGATCTGCCGGACTCATTAGCCACACTCTGGAAATGTTCACATTCTTTGCTTTACATAGACCCCAACAGAACAAAACAAACTCCCTCCCTCTACCGTTTTCCAAGTAAATGACCACCAACTTGTCCGGCTGGACATTGAAAGATGACTGATTGTTGATCTCCTGCTCCATGCTTCAGACCAGCTGCCCATGCTCCAGCTACCACCAAGTGTGTTGGAGCTGTCTACCCTGCACTGAAGTTTTCATGGACTCCTAACTAATATTACCAGTAGATTGACCAGAGGAGGATAGATTCCCCCATTGTGAGCCTTGTCTCCTCCCAAGGTTTCTTCCTCAGCTCGGAGGGAGATTTTCCTTGCCATTATAATCCCTCACTTGCTCTCCTGGAGGATTTTTACATTCTTTACATTTTTACATTTCATGTCCAGGACAGTGGGGACTGTGGGGATGGTAGGGACGCTGGGGACATAGGAACTGTGGGAACAGTGAGAACCTGTCAGAGGTGAGGGGGTGTTTACCAGGAAATGTGCTCTGATGTCCATGGCTCTCTTCATGGCTCCGCTGCGTTTGGTGTCAAGCATCATCCCCCCAGCACCAATCCCCCAACTGCCTCTTTGACCCCGTCTCGGAGACAAGCTCCTCTGGTCCTAACACATACACACACACACACAAAGGCATTTTGGAGTTTGTAGTGTTACAATTTTTTACAATTGCTAACAAGCATTTACCAATCCCTAAGACACTTTTTCTAAACTCTTAATACAGCAACACAACAACATCATGTAAGTAGCCAAATAAGTCATTTTCTGTTCAAAACCACATTTTATTCCTTAAATACAAATTCTACATTTGAAAATGCAAACAATACTTTCCCTACATACACTAACCCTATCAAAACATGGCAAACCCACCTCAAAATCAAGTAAATATTTTATAACCCTAGCATGTTTTCTATCCAAGACGAACATACGAGTGTTAATCATGGCACAACGACTGTCAAAATACTAAGAGTTGATGGCATTATAGAAACCGAATCACTTTCCATGTGTCATTTCTACCAGCAAAAATTAGGCATTATGGTACAATAATTACATTAATTATATTACAAATATAATTATATTACATTGTAGTTTACAAGAAAGTGCCTTTTTCCTGGAAACAACTACATATTCACTTTGAATGTCAAATGTGTGTATTTTTGGTAATATACTACCTACAACTGAATGAGTAGAAGTTTATTGTAGAAGTTCATGAGCAGAAGTTCAGTAAAAGTTCATCACAGACCTGGTGCAGTTAGTGTATTTTACTTATGACACTGAAATGTTCAACAAAAAATCCAACATTCATGGCTTTTGGTCCCAAATGTGTAAAAATAAAAAAAAACAAAGTGTGAAAAAACACAAAAGTTCACAGTCCTGTTTCAATCTCGCCTTTGTCCAGAGAGGATTTTCTTTTTTATCTCTTATCGCACTGCTCAGTTTTTTCAATATAGTTTTTCAGCTGCTGATCTTCCATAAGTAGTTGTTTTACATTGTATTTAAGGTTTTGAACATTAGGTTTCCAACTCTGGCATGCTGTGTGCAAGCATTTGTGAATGAGACAAGAAAGATCCATAAATTTGATATTGGAAAAGCTTGTTTGTATAAAAAAATGTTAACAGCTTGGAAACATTAATTGACTTCATATTTTGTAAAAACAACATGGACTGTGTTAATGCAATAGTTCATAACTGTTGGATGTTTTGAAAATGTGACTACAGATTGGATAAAGTGATGTTAGCGATTGTAAAAAACTGCAAAGGTGTGTACAGAAGAATGTTTATAGTATGTTTTGTGTAGTGTTACTACAGTGCGTAGTGTGGTTAGTGTGTTGTGTTTAATGCTGTTACAGTGTGTAATGTTGCTACAATATGTAATATTGTTAGTGTGTAGAATTCTTACAATGTACTGTTACCATGTGTTCTGTGCAGTGTTAGTGTGTAGTGTTGTTACAGTGGTTAGTGTGTATTGTTATGTGTAGCATTGTTAAAGTGTGTAGTCTGTAGTGTTTTTACAGTGTAGCATATCCTTACAGTGTGTAGCATTGTTACAGTGTGTAGAGTGTAGTAATGTTACAGTATGTAGTGTTGGTACACCCTGTAGTGTGTAGTGGACACAGGATGAAATCTCAAATTTTTATTAGTGAAATAGGGAATTAGGAATCCATTAATTCTGGCTGAGTCCCTATGTCTTGATTCCTGACAAACCCAAAGGTATTGGCTCTAAGATCTAGCACCACCCTGGACCTTTAGGGGCCAATCACCATCAGCTCTGCTGAACCCTCAGGGCAGGGGCTCCTCTCCTGTGAGTTAGCCAAAAAGACCATTGAAAAAGCCCTGAGCAGAGAATGAATCTTCAGTTCAGTTCAGTTCAAGTTTAGTAAGAGTCAGAGTTAGCAGCAAAAGGCAAGCACAAACAATCAATTAGGAAAGAAACTAATTGACTCCAGGATTCATCCTCAATGAACTAAGACAACTCACTCCTCTCAGAGATCCTGGACTCCACAAAGAATAGTCTCTGAAAGAGCTGACTCCATTTTAAATATTAAATCTTCTGCTGAAAGAAATAGTACTTTTGAGTTAATTGTTATTAGTTTTATTTTATTTTACTTCATTCATGTATTTCTTTGTTGTTCAACAAAAGCTTCCCTGTTAGAACTGATCAACGGCTTGTAAACTTGATTTGACCTAGCAAGTAGACACATCTGAGATTAGTTTGCAGATCAGAAGTTATAAGATCTCAGACATTTGGCTTTCACTCAAGAGCAAACTCTTCACCAAGCAGTTGCCACCCAGAGCATCGACAATACAGCCTAGAGCAAGAACCACTGGTGTCTTCAGAGGTTTGGAAGACCAAGAATTGCAGTGCTACCAGAGTACAGCAAACAAACCCAAAGCGTCAGTACCTCAGATTTTCTGACCATGGAGCTGACTGACTTCCCAGAAGTTTCACTTCAGACAGTTAAAAGCTCATCCTTCTGGGATTCTGGTAGGCTTTTAAGTATGCTTTTCAGGGATGAATGCCAAGTCCAATTCGTTTGATATTTACACACCTCTTTTAGTTATCATTTACCTTCTAGTGGTCTTCAGTTAACACACTCCATATAAATTAATTCCCTTTCATCAAACATTATTGAAGGTCATATAAGGATTTGGGTTTGCCAATTAGTCCAGTCAAAGAAGCTTTAATAATAATCCTATGTTATGTACACAGCAAATTCACCGGTCTTAAATGAACACTGTTAGTGATAACTCAACACTGAGAATGTTAAATTATTCCACCAACAGTGTTAATTTAACACTAACAGTGTTGATTTAACACTAACAGTGTTCATTTAAGACCGGTGAATTTGCTGTGTATATTTTATATCCAAATAAATAACTTTTGCATATTTATAAGAGTGTGCTGTGTTCATGTGTGGAATTTGCTCATTGAAGTCAAGTGTAAATCCAAGAAAAAGATCCCACTCTTAAATCGGGGTTAGATTTGTTCTTAAACATATTTGTATTTGTTACCCACTCAGCGGATCAATCTATCAGTGGAAAAATGCAAACTAACACTACAATGAGTAAGGGTAATCTAACAATATATAATCTCAAATGCTTATAAATCACTGTGATTCAGATGTAGAACATTCCGTCCTTAAACATATGACCACAGAGTGCTATTTACCATGCTGCATTGAGGACATGATCCTGGAATTCCCCTTGGGGGGAGAGAGAAGTTACTTCTGCAGTTAGAATGAAAATGTAATGACTTTAGATAAATTTATGAAAGGCTAATAAATATATGGCAGTACATCCTGTATGTAAAAAGGGCGACTTAACCTAAAGGTTAAGTCAGCACGACTTTATGCTGCCTATAAAGAGGGCAGTGGATAAACAAAAAGGTGTATGGCCTAATAGGCCAATATGGGATGTGTCTGGGCTTTGGAATTTGAGGAAGTAATCTGTGACAACAGGACAAGTGTATGTGACAAAAGCCCTATATATAGTATATATAGTGAATAAAGAATCCCAGGCCTCTCTGTCCTGGGGGATCGACAGGGGTTCCCAGGCCAGCTGGGAGATATAATCCCTCCAGCGTGTCCTAGATCCACCCCGGGGCCTCCTTCCAGTTGGATGTGCCTGGTATACCTTCAGTGGAAGGCGTCCAGGAGGCATCATCATCAGATTCCCATCAGATTACTCTGAGCTCCTCTTGGATCACTGTGCCCCTCACCCAATCATGGAGAGTACACCCAGCAATGCGTCCAACTCTTTTTCGCTGCTTATATATGTGATCTTATCCTTTTGGTCATTGCCCAGAGCTCATGACCATAGGTGTGAGTGGGTACATAGATTGACTGGTAAATTGAGAGCTTTGCTTTAAGGCTCAGCTCTCTATTCACCACTATGGTCCGGTACAGTGACCACATCAATGCAGATGCTGCACCTAACGTACGGTCCTTATAATCTCTTTTCCCACCACTTGTGAACAAAACCCCAAGATACTTGAACTCTTTCATTTGGGGTAATTTCTCACCCCCTACCTGAAGGGAGCATGCCATATGTTTCCAGGAGATAACTAAGGCCTCACACTTGGAGGTGCTGATCACTTCCCACTCTGCTGCAAACAGCTTAAGTGAACGCTGGAGGCCTCCACGTGAGGATGCAAGAACAACAACATTGTCCACAAATAGCAGAGATGCCACCCCCTGGGCCACTCAACAGAAGCCCCCCTGTCCCAGGCTACCCCTCGGCACCCTGTCCATGAATATAAGGTAAAGGAGTGGAGACATTACATAGCCCTGATATCCACTGCCAACATTGAACAAGATTGACTTACTATCGAGGATGTTAACACAACTCGAACTCTGAGAGTATAAGGACAGTATGGCTTGCCGTAGCGACACTGGCGCCTCATGCTCCCAAAGCGCCTCCCACAGAATCTCTCTGGGAAAACATTCATATGCCTTCTCCAAATCTACAAAGCATGTGTAGAGTGAAGTAACAAAGTCCCATGCCCCCTCATTCATCTGTGATAAAGTAAAGAGTTGGTTCATAGTTCCATGGTCTGGACCAGGGGTCAGGAACCTATGGCTCATGAGCCAGATGTGGCTCTTTTGATGGCTGCATCTGGCTCGCAGACAAATCTTTAATAAAAAAAATGTTAAAAGCATAAAACATTCACATGTATTTCAGTTCATTCATTTCCTACCGCTCATGTTCATGGTTGTGGGTGGCTAAAGCCAATCACATCTGTCCTCTGGGACAACACCAAATTTTTATAAAATAATGCGTAACATACACAGGTCGTTGTGAGGTCAGGAAGTAAACTTCTCTCATTTTAATCAAAGAAGATGGCTAAAAAAAATAAAAGATGAGGAGTATTGGACTTTCCAGCAGGAATGAACAGAGGAATTCGCCTTTGTGGAGAGACCAGGCTTAGCAGTGTGTCTAATATGCAATGATAAAATTGCATTGATGAAACGGTCAAATGTAAAGCGGAAATTCGACACATGCCATACTACATTTGCATCAAAATATCCTGCAGGGGACAGCAGGAAGAAAGCATGTCAAGAGCTACTGTGCGGAGTGCAAGCTAGTCAGCAGCAACTCCATATTTGGACCCAAAAAGATGACTAGAATTCGGCTAGCTTTGCAGCCAAATGTTGCATTAATTAATGCAGCACTGGAAGTTGCATTAATGGTAAGAAATACTTTATTCATCATTGGTTAGCAACAGCATTACAATGTTATTAAAAAGAACTCAGAGACTTATTGTACTTTAAAAGTGTTGGTCTTATATAAAATACACACGTTTACTTATATTTAGTTTAAAACATATTGTATGGCTCTCATGGAATTACATTTTAAATATGTGGCGTTCATTGCTCTCTCAGCCAAAAAGTTTCCCGACCACTGGTCTGGACAAAATCCACATTGTTCCTAGGCTCCTAGGTCCTAGGTTCGACTTTCGGATACAGATACTCCTTCCCGGTAGCCTGGCATACACTTTCCCAGGGAGGCTGAAAAGTATGATACCATGATAATTAGTACACATGCTCTCGTCCCCTTTTTCAAAAATGGGAACAGTATCGAGGGCCTTCAGCAATTCCGGGTGAATCTCATTCACTTCCGTGCCTTTGCCTTGATAACATTACATATGCCCTTGTCATTTTGTTCGGCCAACATACCTCAGGTACACATTTGAGGTACTTTAAAAAGTTGGGATGGAACTGGACAGCAGGCACCTCTCATGAAAGGTTCAAGTGCTAAAAACACATTCTATAAAAGGAGAGTATACACAATTGCAAATGAGTGAGACACCAAAGACATTTAGTTAATTTCTGAATTGGCACAAGGTCAAAGTCAAAAGTCACCACCTACTTGCCCTTACTCAGAAGGTGCTCTTTCTCAAAGAAGAACTGGATGTCTAAACATGCGTCAAACTTAAAGGGACAGAGAATGAATGTAACAATTTAAAACTATGCAAGAGGTTGAATTTTATGTCTGTGAAAGGGGACATATACCTTTTTTAAGTTTGAATATGTCTACGGGCTATACAAAACATGTTCATAAAGTTCTTTGCACAAAATCACTCTTGCATAAAGAAATATCACCAGGTCTATTCTAGTGAATCAGTAGCTAATTTAATTGCATTTAACTGAAAAGTGTAAATTGTTAATTTAGAAACAAGGACATGGTTTTCTCAGATATCAACTCCCTGAGTTAATTGTGTTATGTACCATTGTAGAATCAAGCAAGTTCAGGATTTGAGGTCAAATATTTTTTTGACCTCAACAAATATTGAGTTGATGATTAATGCTTATATATAATTTCTATGCAGAGGAGGCCCATTGTTGTTAGGTGGATCTTTTGACAGGACTTGCTGACAATAAGAATACATAAAGTCACCACCCATAGGTAAGATTTAGCCAGGTGGGATACCTGTGCAAAAATGAATGGTGTGCTTTTTTTAGTGTATTTTTTATTTAAATACATTTTATTTGTTTCATATTTTATTTCAACCTGTTGTTTAATTGATAATAATTTTACTTTTTCACAGAAAGGAGTAGTGTGACTTGAATTTGTCAGTGCCTGGTTTACTACATTTGCTTAAGTTGGAAATATGTGTTTAGTTTATATAGTTTAGTTGGTCTTAATAAATACAGTACAGTAATGAACTACAGTGTAGTGTTATTACAGAGTGTAGTGGGTAGTGCTGTTACAGTGTATAGTGTTTTTGGAGTGTATAGTGTTAATACAGTGTGTAGTGGTATTACACTCTGTAGTTTTACAATGTATAGTGGTGTTACAGTGTGTAGTGTTGTCATAGTGTATATTGTTGTTATAGTGTGTAGTATGTATTGGAGTATGGTGTTGTCATGGTGACCTGCCTTTTCCACCAGTGCTGAAGCTGATGGGGGTTTGTCCATTCTGCTCCCCACTTTGTTCTGGACTGAACCATCATCCCTGACGGGCGGAGCAGTGATGCCCTGAGCATAGTTTTTGGTAATTTCCACAAACCCCTCCACATCGACCAACTTGGAGCCCGCTGCAGGCAGACAGATAGAGAGGAAACACAGCAAGTGAGACAGACAGACTGTGTGAGATTGAGAGAGGGGCAGGGGGGAGAAAAGAGAGAGAGAGTGAGTGAGATAAATGGACAATGAAACAGAGTGGGAGAGTGTGACACACATGCATAGTGTGAGAGAGGGAGACAGAATGATGTATTGAGAGACAGAGGGATACATAGTGAGAGACAAAGACAGATAGAGAGAGACACATACAAAGAGACAGACACAGTCCAGTGTTTACAGCTAAGAAACTAAAGGGAGACAACAGCCACTATAGGACTAAATCACACTGAGCCCTCACCATCTTGACCCATCATCGACTCCAGAACATTCTTCTGTGTTTGGACATTCAGCATTCCACGGCCCGCAGAACCTAACAGAGAACATCAAACAATGATCCAAAAGAACTTTAACAGAACCATCAGCAAAACTACAGCAGAACTATCAGCAAAATCAGAGGACTATATCAGAACTAACAACAAATCTACAGCAGAACCATCAGCAAATATACAATATATGCTAAACTGCTGGATGTCCAAGTGGTGTTCTGAAAATCAAGTGGGCTTTATAGACAATTGGTTACATTTTGAAAGCAAGCCTGGTCTTATAGGTAGGGATGGTATACACCCCACAGGGGAGGGTGCTGCCTTACTTTCTTGCAGCATAGCACATAGTCTTTTAGTTAGTCAGCAGAGTAGTGTAAACAGCGGCTGATAATCCAGAGCTGGGACCAGGCTGCAGACAGACAGGCTAAACAGACAGTCTGTAAACTGCCTTGAAGTGTCACCTAGGTTCAACTGTATTGAGACTGTGTCTTTACCCTGAATTAAACATAAAAGTAGAAAAACAAAATCACCATCACCAGGTTTCAACAACCTAATCAATATTAAATCATACACATATGATAGCAGGAACATAAGATCACTAAACTCAAAAGCAGTCATTGTAAATGATATTATAAGAGATCATAAATTTGATGTTTTATGTCTCACAGAAACATGGGTTAGACCAAATGAATATTCAGCACTAATTGCAGCCACTCCTCTAGACTACAATTATGTACACAGTCCAAGATTATCAGGCAAAGGAGGTGGAGTATGTGTAATTTACCAAAATACCCTAGGCATCAGTTTTAAACAATGTGACGCTTCTTCTGAGGTTCTCTCCATCATTATTACAAATCCAGTCACAAAAAATGACACATTTTTATTATGTAACATTTACAGATCACCAGAGCCCTACACATAATTTCTAAAAGTATTCAGCGATGTCGCAGCAAACCTAGCTGTGTGCAATCATAAAGTTATAATTGTAGGATATTTTAATATCTATTTTGAGAAGGCAGATGACCCCCTAAAAAGGCATTTAATTAAATCCTAAACTCTATTTTTTATTACATGAAACAGGGCCTACACAATATACTGTAGTCACACTTTAGACTTAGTTTTGACACTAGGTCTTAACATAGACAAAATTAATATCTTACCGCAAACATCCACAATCTCCGACCATTACCTAATTTCATATGAGCTACCTCTTAGCCATAAAATATGTACGTCCCCTTGCTATTCTACAAAGCGTATAATAAAACCATCTACCATCCTACAGTTTGTAGAAAACCTCCCAGAACTATCAACCCAAGTTCCCACTCCATCAGACCCAATGGAGCAAGATGTACTAACTGACTACTTAGAAAATACCTGTCGATCTACTTTAGAAAATGTGACACCATTTAACAAAATGTATGACACAGAAAAACATCACCCCATGGTACAATGGTAAAACCCATACCTTAAAACAAATATCATGGAAACTAGAGCAGAAATGGCGATCCACCAAGCTGGAAGTGTTCCACTCTACTTGGAATGACAGCCTTATAGAGTATAGAAATACACTCACTAAAGCTTGCTTGACATATCTGGCCTCGCTGATCTCCAATAATAAAAATAATCCTTGAGTACAGTTTAGTGTGTTTTCCAGAGCTACAAAAATATCAGGCAGATTGTGAACAACTAATTCCGGCAACTCTCGCCAGTAAAGACTTTATGGACTTTTTTCATAATAAAATTGAGAACATTAGACAACAAACTTAATCCACAGTATTAAATCTGACCTGGCTGCAACCCAATATGGCTAATATAAACCATAATGTAATTGTAAAAGAAAGATTTGAAACCTTTTACCCACTCCCACACTTAGAACTAGAGAAGATTATCACCTTTGTATACTGTATAACTTGCACACTTGATGCAATTGCCACAAAATTACTCAAAGAAATACTACCAGCTATTATCAATCCTCTTTTAACTGTAGTAAACTCATCCCTTAACTTGGGTCATGTACCCAAAGCTTTTAAACTAGCAGTTATTAAACCTCTGATCTAGAAATCAAATCTTAATGCTAGCACATTGTCTAAGTACAGGCCTATTTCTAATCTGCCATTTCCAAGATCTTAGAAAAAGCAGTGGCCCAACAATTTAGTTCATATCTACATAAGAATCATATATACGAAAAATTCCAATCTGGATTCTGGCCATATCATAGCACTGAGACAGCTCTAGTCAAGATAAAAAATAATCTTCTTTTTGCCTCTGATCAAGGCCACATATCCTTGTTCATGCATCTTGACCTCAGTGCAGCTTTCGATACTATAGACCACAATATTCTTCTGATTGAAAGATGGTTGGAAACATGGTTGGTATTACAGGGACAGCCCTATTATGTTTTTTTTTTATAAATTTATCAATTTGTAAAAGTAAACAATCTGTTCATTCATTCATTATCTGTAAGATAAAGAAGGTAGAGGACTGTGTAAAAGACATGAAAGGCTGGATGCATAACTTCTTCCTTCTAAACAACAACAAAACAGAGGTTCTGCTTTTGTGTCCAAAGGTGGCAAGAAATAAATTATCAGATTTGAAATCTTGCTGACTTTCCAGTTAAACCCGGTTTAGCAGCAAAAAATCTTGGAGTCATAATTAACCCGGATTTATCATTTGATCAGCACATAGACAGTATCACTAGGACAATTTTTTACATCTTCGCAACATTGCCTAGATTAAATGTGCCTTATCTCCACAGGATGCAGAAACATTAGTACATGCCTTTATTACTTCAAGCCTTGACTATTGTAACACACTACTGTCAGGATACACAAGCAGAAATTTAAGTATACTTCAACTAGTTCAAAATGCTGCAACTAGGGTCCTCACTAAAACTATCATATCAGCACAGTTCTATAATCACTTCATTGGCTGCTTGTTAAATTCCGCATCAATTAAAAAAATTGTTATTAACATATGAAGCTTTACATGGGCTCACTCCTGAATACATTCAACATACTATTTCCTATTATGATCCTCCACGATTACTCAGATCACAGAGTACTGGATTTTTAATAGTTCCCAGAATTCAGAAGGCCTCAGCTGGGGGAAGAACCTTTTCTTATAAAGCCCCCAAACTCTAGAATGATCTTCCAGAAAATGTTCAGGACTCAGACACAGTCACAATCTTCAAATCTAGGCTAAAAACTCATTTGTTTAGTTTAGCATTTGGTAATTAATGCTCCCTCTTAGATAAAGGTGGCAAATCCAGGGGGTCCATGGACACAGGGAATTATAGTAAACTGAGACGCTGGTGCTGTTATCCCGCCGCTTCATGCATTAACTCGGGTTTGTTGACGGTAGAGCGGAGGGATGTCAGTGTTTCAGGATGCTCCCACATCTGTGTGTCCTTCTTTCCTTTTAGTTAAAGCTGTCATAGTCAGATCTGCCTGAGTCATTAGCCACACTCTGGAAATGTTCACATTTTCTGCTTTACAAACACCAAACAGATTAAAACTAATTCCATCTCTTTACCTTTTTCTGAGTAAATGACTGCCCACCTATCTGGCTGGATACTGATGGATGTCTGTCGAGCTCCTCCTCCACACTTCAGACCAGCTGCCCATGCTCCAGCCACCACCAAAATATATTATACAAAAGAGTAGTCCAATACAAGTGGGGGTCTTAAGACAGACTAACACTCACTCCTAAGTGTTCAAATAATGACTTCCAAACATGTAATGTGAACTGAGGACCTAGATCAGACAGGATATCCTCAGGAACTCCATAGTAACAGAAAACATTGGTGTGCAAAGCTTTAGCTGTATCCAAAGCAGTGGGTACTGATGGAAGTGGTATGAACTTGACCCCTCTAGAGAACCGATCTATAACGGTGAGTACCGTGGTGTAACCCTTGGATACAGGTAAGTCTGTAACAAAATCAAGGGTTAGGTGTGACCAGGGACATTCAGGAACTGGTAGGGCATTAGCTTACCCACAGGAAGTGTTTAGGGTGTTTTAGACTGGGCACAGACTGAACGTGACGCGATATATTTATGAACATCAGCCCTTAAAGATTTCCACCAATAACATGCAAAAATAAGCTGGGTAGTGTGTCTCTCTCTCTAGGGTGACAAAATGACAGGTGTGAATGGGCCCAGATAATTAACTTGTCTCTGAGTGTTGCATGTACATACATCTTACTTTCAGGACATTCATTGGGCACCTCTTTAGACCTATTCTCTTGCTCAATTTGTTCATTAAGTTCTCATCTAATAGCAGATACAGAGACAGAAGAAGGTAATATAAAGTCTTTTGTTTCTCCCTTGGGTTGTTCTGATTTACACGGGATAGCGCGTCAGTCTTAATGTTATGATTCCCTGGGTGGAATGTAATGAAAAAACAAAATCAGAAGAAAAACAGTGACCCCCTGGCCTGACTTGAGTTCATTCTTTTAGCTGTACGGAAATATTCAAGATTCTTGTGATCAGTTATAACAGAAGGGGTGTAAAGAACCCTCTAGCCAGTGTCTCCACTCCCCATGGGCTAATTTTACAGCTAGAAGTTCTCTATCTCCTATACCAAAATTACACTCAGCAGGAGATAATTTATGTGAATAAAAGACAATTGGGTGCAGCTTAGAAGAATCTCCACTATGCTGAGATAGCACAGCACCGATACCTGTCTCAGAGGCCTGTCTACCTCGACCACAAAGGGAAGTTCTGTATCTGGATGTTTTAAAATGAGACCTGTAGTGAAAGCACATTTCAAGACAATCAAATGTAACTTGTGCCTGAGGGGACCAACACAACTGTTGGGGACTACCCTTAAGTAAAGGAGTAAGTGGTGCGGCAATAGAACTAAAGTTCCTAATAAATCTCCTATAAAAGTTTGCAAATCCTAAAAAACGTTGGAGATCTTTAATATTTTTGGGACTGCTCAGTTAACAACCGCGTCCACTTTATGGTCATCCATAACTATACCAGACACACTTATGACATGCCGAAGGAATTAAATAGTTTGCTGATGAAATTCATATTTCTCACCCTTGACAAGGTTATTCTCCTAAAGGGAATGAAGAACCTGACTGACCTGAGCTTTGTGAGTATTTACATCTGGAGAGTAGATCAATATATAGTCAATGTGTGCTATAACAAACCTTCCTAATATATCACTGAATATGTCATTTATAAATGACTGAAAAACTGACAGGGCTTTGGCTAGCCCATAGCTCATAACCATATATTCATAATGACCATTAGTGATACTGAATTCTGTTTTCCATTCATCACCCTCCCTAATCCGGATGAGATAGGCACTATGGATGTAGCACCTCTTAACTGTTCTAATGTCACAGGAATGAGTAGTAGTGAATGTGCAATTTTTTTGGTGATATCATTAAGGGAGTACAATAGTCAGTACATGGCCTTAAACCTCAATCTTTCTTTTTAACAAAAAAGAACCCTGTTGCTACTGGAGATTTAGACTGACGAATAAACCCTTGGTTTAAAGCTTCTTCAAAATATTCCTCCATAGCCTTCTCATCCTGTAGATTAAGATGGTAAATACGTGATTTGGGCAAAGTAGCCTCTAAGAGTTCAATGGCACAATCATAGGGTCATTGTGGGGGCAACTTAGTAGCTTGTACCTTACTGAACACCTCTGAGTACTTAGAACATACCAGGGGAATTTGTACAGGTAAATCTGAATTAGGACTCTCCACAGATGAGAAATAGACAGAAATTTGACCCAGGGCCAGACAAATGGACCTACAAAAGGTGGACCAGGAAGTGATCTCGCAATGTCTCCATGATATAACAGGGATGTGTGTCTCTAATCAAGATAATCCTAAAATAATATGAAAGTCAGCATTGGATAGTTCTAAAAATGATAACCACTCAGAGTGTAAAAAACTAGTTTGGAGATGAACAAGAACTGTCTCTTGGGAAATGGGATCTCCTCTAATAGGTAGACCGTCTAGAGCATGGACCTGGATGTGCTTGCACAAAGGGTCAGTCTTGATGTTCAGCTGGGTGATGATGGACTGGTGAATGAAATTTCCTTCAGCTCCAGAGTCTATCAGGCCTGGAACAAGACAGGTTCCTTGCACTGAAAAAAGTGAAACAACCACGTCATTTATTTAAAATGTATTTTTACATTGGTCTAACTATAAACCATGATTTCATGTCCAAACCTGTATTTTTTTTTCACGCTACCCAAAATCAAATAACATTCCCCACAAAAGAACTTAACTGAAATAATATTTTTACTTCAAGCCACGTAGTTTAATGTCACATGACCTAATGACGTCACACCAGAGCACACTGTGTTGTGTTCTGCCATCCTCCATTATTCCTGTCAATACCTCCCTCAGAAAGCAGAGCTTGACCACATTTTTAAACAAAGTAAACGTTCTAATGCTGTTTTTACTTTTTTTAAAAAGAGAGAGTGTTTGGTATGCAGGTTTATTTTAAGGTCAGCGGCAGGCTAGAGAGCATTTTTTTAGAGTAATACTTGCTTGCAAGTTAGTCTGCTAACTAGCAGCTATTGCTAGCTAATACAGCTAAACCAGGTTATATTAAGCTGTTTGACTCATATTTTACAAAACATTTTCGGTTAATTCAGTTCATGTGGTCAACTATATATATATCGATAATATTAAGGCTGGGCCCTAGAGTTTTTTGACTTTCGTGGAGGTCATTCGTAACTAACATTAAGCCTACTGAATGCTTAGTGCTGACATAAGCATATCAGATTGTTTGTGCATTAAACACAAAACCACCCTTACTTGGTGTGATTTTTATATTAGTCAAGTGAAAAAAAAACATGATTTCCAATGCAAATTGCTTTGTTCAGTTTGGCCAAAACAAATAACAGTCTTTAGTAAATGTTAAAAGCAATAATTTTTAGGTTTCATTGTCTCAGGACCCCGCAGTATTGCATCAGATCTCTCCTGTGTTTGCTGCCCGCTACACCTCTGAGAAAATTAAGCTCGTCTCTTGTAGATGCCACCATTAAACAAGGTGAATTGTAAAATAATTTTTTAGGATAATGTATGTGTTCATGCACAGATATGATTAGTGACAGAGCTTGTTAGGTAAACCCTATTTAAAAAAATATGGATTTGTAATTGTTCCAAATTTGCTGTAAAACAATTGTACATAGGGTGGCACAGTGGCACAGCAGGTAGTGTCGCAGTCACACAGCTCCAGGGACCTGGAGGTTGTGGGTTCGATTCCCGAGTGACTGTCTGTGGGGAGCTGGTGTGTTCTCCCTGTGTCCGCGTGGGTTTCCTCCCACAGTCCAAAAACACATTGGTAGGTGGATTGGTGACTCAAAAAGTGTCCGCAGGTGTGAATGTGTGAGTGTGTGTGTTGCCCTGTGAAGGACTGGCACCCTCTCCAGGGTGTATTCCTGCCTTGCGCACAATGATTTCAGGTAGGTTGTGGACCCACTGTGACCCTGAACTGGATAAGCGGTTACAGATAATGGATGGATGGACAATTGTACATACAATGTTAAACTATAAAAACCTTATCATACATGTATTATAAAATAAATGCATTTGGAGATAACTCTGAGGTTTGTGACCCAGAGAAATTAGTGGTTTTTTTTTTTACTTTCATAGAGGTCACCCTCGTTTGAATGCATTTTCATTAATGTTTACAGGCAGAATATACCATTAAACATTGTTTTCTAATTAAGCTATTAAATATACAATTATTCCTATATATAACAATAAAAAAATATAATGGAGAAAGTACAGTGAGTAACATTACAGATTAAGGAAGAATTCATTTTACATTATTTCATCTGTCAGTATAATAGTGCAATATCACCAGTATATATAATTCATAGTTAATTAATTAGAATATTTACTGTCTATAGATTTTGCTAACTAATCTTTCATTTGTGTTAACAGTTTAGCTCTTTGCTGAAAGTGTCTCGGTTTTAATCCTGTTGCTGATTTTGGTAAGTCTCAAAATGAGCAACTCTGAACTTGTCTGTTTAAATAGGTATAACAAACACAAAAATAGATGCAGCACTTTAAAGAATAGGTTTGAAACTATCACAGATATTTACTTACAAATGTAGTATGTAAATATAGCCTTAACCACTCACCAGTTGTGCTTTTTTGTGCCTGTTTTCAATTTCTTTACAGACAAGGCAATTTACTTAAATGTACATATTTACTTTAAACTCACTTTTGTTGACTAGATGAACACACGCAACACGTTTTTGATGCTTAGTATTCAAAGCTGTAAAATAAATAAGAATAAAAACACAATTTGTACTTCAAACAAACTTTTAAATCTCCATTTTAAAATGAAGAAAACTCAGTTGCCTTTTAAAATACCATGTATTTTTTTTAAAGCCCATGTTTAGACCTATGCTCCATTAAAATAACTTTCTAATAAATGTCTTCTCTTTTTATCAGGCTTCTCAGAAGAAGCTGAAACAGAACTTATGAAGTGTACAATTTCAGTGTTCGTCTTCAGGGAGGTTGGTGATCCTATTTAGCCACCACATGAAATTGGGATTACAATTGAAGGTGTGGAAGTTCTTAATGAATTGCTGTCATTTGAAATTGCAGGTGCCATGTAGGGCTCATGTACATAGTAAACTTGAGCTATCCAGTTGAGCTCAAATACAATTTTGATGCACTACAGAAAATATTCATGGACATTGAACCAGAGAAAATGTCACGAAAAGTGTGCAGTCTTAGTGCCAAACTTTAAATATTGAAATAACACATTTGGATACAGCATGTTTTGTTCTGTTTTATTGCTTGTATTCAATTATATTCCAGGATAATCCAAAAAATCTCTCTCTCTGGTAGACATTGTGGCACTAAATGGAATAACACTGAAAATGCAAATATATTTAAATTGCAATAACCAGCAATTCAGGGGGAACTATAGTTCCCTATAGGCTGTGTTCATAGATTGCATTCTCAGCAAGGCAAGTGAGCTTTTTATTTTGTTCCAGGTTTTTTTTTATCACTTTTTAATGCCATATATTTATGGTCAGTTGATCAAAAGAAGTTTAACATGCCATGATTAACACACTATTTTAGCCGTTCTTAATGACTATTAGAATACATCTTACGTTGTGAAGTAGCGATGTACAAACCATTTTCACATTATGCCTGCTGACCATAAAAGAGCTGAGAAAATGATTGACTACAGACTAGTTTGAAAATGGACAGTAAGTGTAGGGAGGTGGCTAATCAGTTTATATGGTTACATTTCACTGATTTGCAAAAGTTTAAAAAATAAAACATTGAAAAGGCCATTATTAATTTTTGTACTATTTATTTACTATTTTATTCATTGTTTTTGATATTTATGATTTGTTTGTGTTGATTTGCCTTAACACTGGCTATACCTCAACACGTTTTCAAATTATTTATTTATTTAATTTTTGGTGTATTTTAAGTATGCAGAAATATATGGAGAATATTATGGGAAAAAAATATTTTTTAGGTTTGGGACTTTTAGTACTAAATAAGAAAATTAATTTGAGACAACCTAATAAAATTACCTGTAACAAATTAAAGTGTTTCTATTAGTTTATTTAAAAATTAAACAATACTTCAATTTACTACTAAATAATATGTTTTTCCAAAGTAAACAAATTAAGTTATATCAGCACATAGTCTTCAGAGTAAATAATCCTTTTACTTTGTGGGAAAGTTTTTTACGTTCTCTTAAAAAATACTTTGTTTCAAATTAAATCATAAATATAATTTGAGAAAAACTAATAAATTTAGGTTTTACAAATTAGAGTAATTATTTTAAGTTGGTCCAATGAATACTTTTTTTTCAGTGTACAGTGACAGGTATAAGAAAAGATTTTGAAATCACCCTCTTTGTGGGTACACTCACCACATTTGTTCGTGAAGTCCTCCCCAGGCTTTGTGTCAGAACTCGCTGCGGACGTTTTTTTACAGTCACATCTGATGTGATCAGACCCTCCGCAATATAAACACAATCCACCTTGGAGCCGATGAAGGCACTTCTCTTGCAAAAGCCACAAAACATCACACTGCATAGGCTCCAGAGGGGGACTAGGGGAACAGGACTGAAATTCTTCACCGGGAGGAAAGAAAAACCAGGGATGAATTGGCGTTTGACAGTAGTTTACCCCTGACCCAGAGTCTTGGGCCGTTTCTGGAGTAGTTGGTCCAGAAGAATTGATAAGGAGATGAGCTGATCAAGGGATAATCCATCATCTTTACAGGCCAACTCAGTAAGTATCTCAGGGTTGAGAAAAATGTTTATTAATGCTAGTTCATTCCACCCACTCCCAGCTGCTATAGTACAAAATTCCAATACATAAGCAGCAACTGTGTGAGATCCCTCCTTAAGTGTAAGAAGAATTTCATCACAGGATTGTTCCTCATTTGCATGATTAAAAACCTCACGGAAGGTAGTCACGAACTCAGAGTATTTTTTACTGACAATATTGTCCCAAACTGCTGTAGCCCACTCGAGTGCCTTGCCCGAGAGATGGGAAACCAGATAGGATATTTTTGCCTGGTCATTACAGGGAGGTGAATTCTCAAAAAATATAGAACATTGTAGCAAAAATCCGCTACATTTAGCCAGATTACCCTCAAAAATTTCAGGTTTACTGATAGGGTAGCACAAAGAGATGTTAACAGAGACTGTGGGAGGATTAGGGTTAGGTGTAGGGCTAGCGCTAGGAGCCAGAACATGGGTAGTAAAGGCGTTCACACTCTCCAACACTATTGAAAGTTGGTGCTGTTGTTTCTGTTGTTGTTGAGTGAGCAAGTCGACTGATTGCGTCACTCTGGCTAGCATTTGCTGGTGTTGACCTAGCATCTGGTCCTGACTGGCTAAAGCTGTTCTAACAGCTTCTGTGTCCAATGTCTGCATGTTTGGCTGTCAAGACCGTCTGTCAAGTTCTGTCAAGACCGAACATAGTGTCAACAAGCGGATCACAGTAAAAAAAGAGTTTATTAACACCCAAAGAGTCCAAAAAAAAGTCCAAAAGAGTAGTCCAATACAAGCGGGGGTCAAACACAGAGCGCAAAACAGAACCTTAGGGACATACCAAAAAGCAAAACCAGAAAACAGGCAGAGTCCAAAACTGGAGAAGATCAACAATACTTAAGGGAAGAGGCAAGAGACGGAAACTGCAAAGACAAGCAAAGGGTAGGCAACGAGATATCAGTACAGACACATTATAGAGAATGCTTTGTATGCAAGGATAAACCACAGCAATATTTGGCAAGGGACTAGGTAGTGCATAGAGTTTTTATAGGAGTACAAACAGGTGTGCATGATTAGAATTCTGGTGAGTCAGATCTGTGTAGGGTCCTGTGATTGTCTGGTGCATTCTGGGATATGGAGTTTTGAGAAGCAGGATTAGGCAATGCTGTATTCATATGAGTAGCAGGCATGACAATATGTATGTCAATACTCTGAAGTTGTGTGCCAAATATAATCAAAATGCACATAAAGGACAATCAGACAGTAACAGGTTGCATATGTTTTTTGTTGATTATAGCACCACCTATGGCTGTAGTAACACAGAAATGAGAAAGATATTTGTTTTAGCCCATGGGAAAGGACCTCATGCATTTTCAAAACATATGGCAGAAGCATTTTTGAGTTACAACTGTATTTGTGTGATGTTTAGAAGGCAAGATTCACAGCTGTTATTTAGGAGAGCCTCAAAATCAAACAGTGATGAAAGTTCAATATTTTGTTGATTAAAAATTCAAGTTCTTAAGAATCTGCTGATACCACATATGTCCATTTTGGGTTAGAGAGAAGTTCAGAAAATTATGTGGGTTTAATCTTACAAATGCATTCAAACCACAAAGTTTTTTATACTCTCATTAGCCTTTCACCCCTCTCTCCTACTCCTCAACACACACTGAATGACAGAGACCCTCTGAATGATAAAGAGACACAAAGAGACTCAGCATTGCTACATATACACAGATCAACCTTTGCATTATGATCACCACCTTGTTTCTACACTCACTGTCCATTCTCTCAGCTCCACTGTTCACAGGAGTACTTTGTAGTTCTACAAATACAGACTGGAGTTCAACTCTTGCTCTGCATACTTTTTTAAAATCCCCTCAGTGTCACTGCTGGACTAAGAAAAATCTACCAACCAAACACATCTAGCCAACAGCTGTCCACTGATAAAGGACTAGAGGATCACCAACACAAACTATGCGGTGACATATGAGCTACACTCTGACTTTACATCTGCAAGGTGAAACAATGAGATATGAATATCAAATAGGGTGGACAAAGGATTTATAAACTCCAACAGCACTGCAGTGGCTGATCCACCCATACAACACTATGATGATACACTAACACCACGTCAGTGTCACTGCAGAATCCAGGGACAAGTTCATGCTCAAATCTATTTGTGCACCAATACATTGAAACTGAATGAGATCTGTGCTCTGAGCTATCTCTGTGACTCAGTCCACACCTTCATCTTTCTGCAGACCAGAAAGTCCCTCACTCATCCGTCCATCTCACAATGCATCCCTACTGAGACAGCAGAAAACCAAAACAAAAACTGCCCTAAAGTGTGGCTTCTGTCTTATATGCAGACCCATCGGGTGTCATTGAGTGAATAATTTGGAACCCGTGAATTGCTGCTTGCAGCAATATTTTTACTGTATATTTAAATGCTGCCCACCTCCTCACCCACATTTGCTCATCTCACGATCTTACACCAGTTCTCCAACATCTTTACTGGTTTCCAGTAAAAGTTGCATTCAATTCTAAATTTTCCAGCTTAGCTCTAAAGCTCCTAACAATTTTGCTCCTTCATATCTCTCATATCTTCTTCTTCCCTAGAAACCTCCCATAGCCTCAGGTTTTCTACTGATGGTCTGTTTACCATTCTTCCAGTGAAATTCCAAGGTCTGGTGCCTGTGCATTTTTTACATTCACCAGGTGACTATGGACCTATATTCCTCCACTGATCAAACCATGTAATTCTCTAACAGTTTTTCTCAGTTGATTTGGTTCATTTCTTAGATCAAAATTGAAATTCCCAAAATTGTTCATTCAATCTTCACATTTTCTTTTCACTTGTGCACATCATAATAGCATTTCTCATTGTGTTTCACATTTTGCAAATGCTTTTGTACATTCATGCAAATGGTTATGTACAATTGTTAGATTTTTTGCATGATCAATTGCTTTGTCATGTTCATCAAAATGTGTGTCTGTTGAATTGCCTTACACTCCAAAACATTTAGGCTTTAGGTCATTGCCTAGGTCATTACATGCAAAAGTGCTGAACATGTTGTCATAATCTCTCAGGAATAATTTGTACATTTCTATGAAAATTTTTGGTAACTTTTGGTAATTTATTCTAAATTGATTACAGTTTTTCTCAGTTGTTTTCGTGCATTTCTAAGTTCAACCTTCACAAGATGACAGTAATAGTCCTCATTTCATTGTTTGAATCATTACATACAAAAATGTTAAACTAGTTGTCAAAAGCAGTCAAGAAAATCTTGTGCATTTCTTTATCATTTTTTTCTGAAAATGTCTTCCAGATTGAAAAATTCCTCTCAGATGAACCTCAGCTTTCACTGATGAGGAGTGTTTGAAGCATTAGTTGTAACCAATGATAAGCCAATTCCCCACAGTCACTCAAAGCTGAATTGAACCCTAAATTGGCAAGCATATATGAACCAAGCAGGACACACCTTTTTGTACCATTTTGACAATACAGTGACACAGAAATGAAAGGTCAGCATCGTGGAAGAGGGTTGGGGATACATGGAGGAAGGGGAAGGGGACAAACCAGGGGAAGAGGAATGAGAAACCAAGTACATAAGCAGATTCCTGAAGAAATTAGGGTTACAATTGTGAACCATGTAGTCAATCATGGCCTCACAATGGCTAAGGCTGAGCAAAGGGTGCAGCCAAATGTTGGAAGATCCACTGTAAATTCAATTATTCAAACATTTCATCGGGAGAACAGGTGTGTATACTGGACAGTAACTCAGCACTAAACAATCTGCACTGCACTACTGTGTCATACATGAAGCTTACAGTGAGACAAGAACTTTTTACATTTTACATTTAGACTTACAGCTTTATTGCAGCACAGATTTACTATATTGTAGTGGTGTTACAGTAAAGATTTGCAATATTTACAGTATGGTACTGTACTGCAACATTTTACAAGCAGTAAGCACTGTTATTGTACTCTACAGTAATACGGGTTAAAGCAATATATCTCATGTTTACTGTACATTACTGTAATTTTACTCTGCACCACATAGGATTGCAAAACAACCTCGCAGAGACGGAAGAGGGGTCCTATTTACTCCACAACAAGAGGAAGCCATTTGTGCAATGGTGATTGCAAACAATGCCCTAAGTTTGAGAGAGATACAAAGCACTGTTATAAAGGATGGCAGTATTTTTGGGACTATTGAATCCTTTCCAATCACTACAATTGACAGAGTGCTCAGAAGAAATGAAATGCACATGTAACAATTGTACAATATGCCATTTGAACGGAACAGTGACAGAGTGAAGGAGATCCGTCACCAGTATGTACAGGAAAAAAACATTTGTGTTCTATGCATACTCTAATGTACAGTGCTGTAAACTGGTTACTGTCCAAAATGCATTATGTTACACAGGAAAAATTGTTATAGTTTTTCTCTCTCTCACTCTTTTGGTATAAAGCATGTACTGGAGTTGGAGGCCAGGGAACTGCTGCACACATTCATATACGTTGATGAGGTGGGTTTCAATCTGGCAAATGGAGACCATCTGAACAAGTTTGTGGTAATATGGGATAATGTGCGTTTTCACTTAGATTTGGTCAGAGAGTGGTTTGCAGCACATGAAAGGCTGCTGGTGGAATATCTCCCTCCCTGCTCTCCATTCCTTAATTCAATAGAGGAGTTTTTCTCTGCCTGGAGGTGGAAGGTATATGACCGGCATTCACATACCCAAATGTCCTGTTAGTGGCAATAGATGCAACATGTGATGACATCACAGCAGAGTCCTGCAGAGGGTGATATCTCCTCGCCACTCGAGGAGATACTTTCCTTGCTACATTGCCAGGGATGATATTCACTGTGATGTCGATGCAAATATGTGGCCAGACATATTCACATATAGGTCATTCGTTTTGTGTCTTTCTCTTTTCGAGTCATGTCGTGTTGATTCTTTCTTATTCCTAGTCATGTCGTGTTGTTTCTTTCCCTCTCCAAGTCAAGTTGTTTTGTTTCCTAGTCATGTCGGTTTGTGTCTTTCTCATTCCTAGTCACGTCATCTCGTTTCTCAACCCAAGTCATGTCATTTCGTTTCTCTCCCCAAGTCATGTCGTTTTGTTTCTCTCCCCAAGTCATGTTGGTCCTTTTCCACTGTTGCCGTGTCATGTTTCCCAGTCTGGTCTGTCTGTCTCAGTCGTTTCCTGTGTCATGTCTGTCTGTTGTGTTTTCTCTAGCCCTCTGTGTTAAGTGTCATATTTAGCTCTGTGTTTAGCTTTAGCCCTCTGTGTTTACTTAGCATTCTAGGTTTTTGTTAAGCATCCCTGTCTAGGTCTGTTTAGTATCTCTGTCAAGGTCTTTAGTCTGTCTGTCTTTCATGTTTGCTTTAGTTCTCCGTTTTAGGTTTAGTCTGTCTAGTTCTTTGTATTTAAGTTTAGTCTGCTTTACCTCCCTGTGTCTGTCTATGTTAGCTCCCTGTGTGTTATCTTTCTGTTAAAGTTTCTTTGTTTGGTTATATTAAAGTATCTGTGTTATAGCAAGTGCGTCCTCCTCCGCCAGTCAGCCCTGTGAATCGTGACATGTTTCTTATTTTTGTCGTAAATAAGTTTGTACTTTGCTTTTGCACAGTGCTGTGAACAAATATTGTCTTGTACTCATTTACCTCACTAAATACAATAATGTGTAACTTAACTGTAGACTGCAAATGGGTGAGCTAATAGTGTATAGTGCTGTCTTGAGCATTTTCAGGTAGTGTCACCATAATCTGAGTTTTTGCACTGGAAAACACTTACAGAGTGAACTGTCATAATGAAAACATGACAACGCCATTTGACTATCTTGTTCATAAACTTTCACTGATATGAATACTTGCTTTTGACGAATGAACTATTCATTTTGAGCAAGTGACATGCTTTTGCAGGCTATTAACTAGATTTTGCAGTTTGTACTAATTGTTTTGAGAAATTCACTTACTGTTGTGCAAATGTTAATAGTGATGTGAGTAATGCACCAAAGCAACTCAGAAAAACTGTAAATTGTTCTCAAGTGAATCTTGGCTTTTAGTTAAGAAGTGGGAATTTGTGAAGATTTAGATCAACCAATGGTCAAACAGCTCTCAGCAATAGATCAGAGGTGCATCTCATGAACCTTTGTCAATTGACAAACTGATAGACTGTTTGGTGCAGTGTCACAAAGTCTCACAGTGGAAAGACCAGGGTGAACAGTAGAGAAGGGGGGTAAGGTTGCAAATTGATAATGTGAGTTTTCAGTACTCTAACACCATCAGGCAGTGGTTTGCTAGTCATTATACAATGCTGATGGAATTTCTCCCTCCCTATTCCCCGTCCCTGAACCCAAATGAAGAGTTCTTCTCAGCCTGGAGATGGAAGGTGTACGATCACCAGCCGTACACCCAGATGAACCTGCTGACTGCCGTGGGTTCAGCTTGTAAAGATATCACAGCAGATGCCTGCAGAGGCTGGATTAGACACTCCAGGAGATTATTTCCACTGTGCATTGCAAGATACCCAGTGTGACGTGGATGTAAACATGTAGCCCAACAGATAGGAGTGTCAGGATGTATAGAAAAGAAAGTACTATAATTCCTTAAGTTGTTGTCTCAGGTTGTTTTGGATGTTTAGAGTAAGTTTCTAATTTTGAATTTTTCTTTTGTTATAGAGTGCTGTCAAACAGGCGTCTCTTTCCTGAATTTCTATCTGATGTTTTGTCAATAAATTACAGTGAGAATGAAATTCCAGTCCAATTTCTTGCTGTCTGTCTCCCACCAGTCAATGTATAATACATGTAAATCATGTATAATGTGTAAGTTTGTATTTTGTGTGTAACACATACCATTTCAATTGATATGCCACGTAATGGGCAGCATTATTTTATCAAAAGCTTAGCTAATTTACATTAGATTTACATACTTACCGTGTACACTTTTGCACTGACAACATGAATAAGTATATTGACTGCCTTGTTCATAGGCAATGACACACAGACTAGGCATTCTGATGGCACTGACAAGTTGACTGACATAAATATATGCAAAAACAAAGAATTCTAAGTGAGGTACATGCTTTTACAGGTATTCCATTGAGTTTTGCTGTTTGCACTAACTTTTTTAGAAATGCATTGGTTGTGATGCCAATGTAAATCATGATGTGAGAAATGTACCAGATCGAATGAGAAAAAGTGTAATATATTTAAATCTAATCTTAAATCTCTTCACATTTTGAGAAAATATGTCTGCCCATGTCTAGTACTGTCTATTTGTATGTTGCTGTTTTTCTTTTTGTCTGTGTTGCTTTGTGTATTAAACCCATAGTGTCATTAATCCCACTGTATTATAATTATATTTACATTCAGAACTTTACTGACTACAGATTTGCATTCTGACAGGAACAGCAGTGGGTTCTGTAGAGGGCGCAGTATAAAGAGTTTAAGGTGCTGAACCTGGTACAGTATTGACTGGATTGACATTCTGCAGAATCTCATTCATGGTGACTCTCTGTTTCCGGTCAGGGTTTAGTTTCCAGTACATCATCATGGCGGCCCGTCGAACTGTCTGCTCGAACCTGCTCTCCATGGACAGTCGTCTTACCTCAGCCTCGTTCTCCATAGTTATACCTGCAGTGAGGGCAGATGTCACATATCACATGTGGTTGGTCTGGATTAAAATGTGGGGGTCTGGATTAGGCTGTGAAGGGCTGGATTAGGGAGTAAGGGTCTGGATCAGGGTGTGGGGGTCTGGATTAGGGGTTTATAGATAATCATGTGGGGTGCTGGATTAGAGGTTTGGAGTCTGGATTACAGGGTAGGAGTCTGGATCAGAGCATGAGGGTCTGGATTTGGTCTGGGAGTCTGGAATCAGTCTGAATTAGGGTGTGTGTGTGTGTATATGTGCATGTAAAGTGTATGTTATTGTACCCCTCTTTTGGATCCAGCAGCGCTGCAGAAGTCGAGCTGCATCATGTCGTCCTTGTCTCGCAGCTCGAAGCAACCAACCCACACCTTTAACATCAGACTCTGCCCCCTCCACCATGTTCAGATACTGCTTACCCAGCTAGAGACAGAGAGAGTGAAAGGCAGAGACAAATAAAAACAGAGGGACAGACAGATAGACACAGAGAGAGAGAGAGAGAGAGAGGAGGGAGAGAGAGGGACAAAGACAGAGAGAGAGAGAGACAAACAAAGGGACAAAGGGAGAGACCGACAAAGAGACAGAAAGTGACAGACAGACAGGGAGGGACAGAGCAATGACAAGAAAGAGACAGACAGAGAGAGGGTGAGAGAGACACAGAGAGAGACATATGGAGCAACAGAAAAACAGAGAGGGAGAGATACAGAAGATGGGTACGACACCCCAGAGTTCAACCTCAAGAGACAGACAACACCTAAGAATTCATCCCCACGATTTGGGTACTACACCCCAGAGATTACACCCACGAGACAGGTACAACACCTGTGAGATCACCCCAAAGAGACAGACAACACACAGGAAATCAGCCCCACGAGACAGGTACTACACCCATGAGATCACCCCAATGAGATGGGCACAACACCCATCAAATCACCTCAAAGAGACGGGCACAACACCTGGAAATTCACCCCCATGAGACAGGTACAACACAGACACAACACACACAGTCACACAAACATACACTCAGCCACACACACTAAATCACACTCACACTCAGTCAAACACACTACATCGTACACACTCAGACAGATACAATACCCATGAAATCATTCCTACGAGATGGGTACGACACCCAGGTATGATGCCCAAAAAATCACCCCCACGAGACCACTACGATGCCCAGGAAATCTCCCCATGAGATGGTTACAACACCCAGAAAGAATCGTAAATCGAACAAGACAACTCACTCTGCTCTGGGCTTTGGGATCTCCATCTTCTGCTTTCTCCAACAGCTCCTCAAACGTCAGTTCTTCATCTTCATCATCCTCTAAAGCAGGGGTAATTAATTAAAATTCATTAAGGTCCAGTTAGAGAAAATGTGAAAGAAAAAGCATAATGTGTAAATATATGATAGGTGCCTTATCCTACGTTACAGTAGCTTTATAAATACAATTTTATGCAGTTAACAACTGAATGTCAAATCAAATTCCACTTTCAATTACATTTCAACAAGACTTGAATAATTATAAATAATAAATTCTCTAATTATAACAGCGTGACCCCTGCTCTAATGTCACACACACACACCAACACACAGTCAATCACACATCACACACACACACACTAAGTAAAATATACACTATATCACAAACAAACACACAATACATCACACAGAGTCAAACACACAACATCACACACACTCAGTTAAACATGCACTACATCACATACGCTGTTCTCCATTGGTCACAACCTTGTCGTTGGTAGAGAACATTGTGTGTTTCAATTAGCCAGAAACCGTGGCTGTAAGTTCAAGAGGGAAATTCAAGACAAAGGGCAATCCGAAGAAGACATCAATGGTGGAACAGGCGGAGAATGATGGTTCTACTTTAGGTACCATCACAATGGCTGGGAAGGCAGATGAAGGCTGCTGCAGAAATGTGTCTCTAGTAATCTTGGTCTCCATGCCATTCGGCCCCGACTCATTCATCCATCCATTATCCACTGCTTATCCAGGTCCGGGTCGCGGAAGAAGCAGTCGGAGCAAAGAAACCCAGATCTCCCTCTCCCCAGTGTTGTGAAAACAATTTTATTACTTTGTGTTAGTGGACAAATATCCTTAAATGATTAGTTAAAATTAAGCAATTATAATTGTGTGAAATCTTGTATCTTATATGTACTCAGATGAATGATTAACCAGTATTTTAACCATGCATTTAAACAGTTTAGAATCTGCACACCTTCTGACATGCTGACTCAGTGTTTACATCTTTCTAATTTCTTAGATCTTTAACAGATCTGCACTTAGGCTTGTAGTATAAATTCCAAGTGTTAGTTAGGACAGTTGAACTTTAGGGCACCTCTGTGACCTTAACTCCATTAGTGACCCCTCTGTATCTTGGTGACAGAAAAGGAGTGTGGGTAATAAAACCTACAGAGTCAGAAGGGCAGGATGAGTGTTTTGGGGTCATAGGTGCATGGGAAACCTGCACGCGAGAAACCTGAGTACTAACATGTCTAATTATGCATATTAATATATGTTAATCAGCCAGAAACGCCTTGTCAGCAGGGTATACGTCATTTGAGGTATAAAACTATGGAGTCAGATCAGGAGAGGTCAGAACTCTACTGGGAAGGCTATTAGACTTTTTCATGTATTAGTTCTCTTGGATCCAATAAATACTTTGATTTGCTTAGAACTTCACTCGACTGGTTTTTGCAAAGCTCCCAGAACGAGCACGCGTGTGGGGGTGTATTTTGGACCTTTTGGATATGTTTAAATTGTAATTACTTTGGGAACGGTCCAAAATAACATTATTATTCTTCAATTGGTGACCCCGACGTGCGGGATGCTGGTGAATTTGGACGGCTTAGGATTTCCTTTCCACTCGCGGCCGCAATGAAATAAGGTGGGTGCGCAGACCCTGTTTATTCAAATTCTGCATATTGGACTTTTTAAATTGGAAGTGGTGAGGAGGTCCGACGGCGGTCCAGAGTGGGGTATTGAGCAAATCAATTTATTTTGAATATGTTTTTATAATTCGTTATTGGTTTATATATTTGGGGTTGCTTGGTTATGGTTTCGATGGATGTTGTTCCCATCTTGGTTTTTTTATAATGGAATTTAAAATGGTATAGATGGATGATTGGTTCCCATCTTGAAACCTGACGAGGTGTCCAGTTAATTGCCCGGTCGGGAAGCCCGTCCGTGGGATTGGTTTCCCCTAAAAGTATAATAACAGCGGAAGTTGTTCCCGCCACGGTTTGTAGTGTATTTTAATGCAACCTGATTGTGTATTCGTGTGTTCTATGTTCTAAGAGGCTGTGTTATTTTTTGGGGCTATTTGCATGACTGTTGTGTACGTTTCTGCTCGCTAGAGGGCGATAGAGGAGTGTCTTGCTGTGTATGTGTATGTGTATGTGTGTCAGCTGAAAGAATTTTTTGTGGGAGAAAATGGAGAAAGTGGGGGACTGATCAAACCCCTTTTCTTCTGCGGTTGCTTTAGAAAGATAGTGTTTAAAGAGAACGCAAAGTGTCAGAAAGACAGATTTAGACATTAATAGGGAAAGACATTTGTAATGGTAAAACTTATGAGCTTCGTTCAAGGACAGTTATTTAAAGAATATGAACCTCAATAAAATGAGGGGTTTGTTTATTTATGACAATGAGCCTGAACGGAAGACGTTTTTAAAGTAAAATATATAAAGTAAATTAAATGAGTTTCTTGGAGACTATACATTAAGAAAATATAGACAATGAGCTCCAGAAAGACGTTTTTAGAGGTTGAGAATAGGAGAAAGGTGAGCAAGGTGTAAATCAATAATAAAGAGTTATTGATAGGATATATTGGGGTAATAGTAAGGTTTAAACATGGGAATTAAAGGGAAAATTGTTAATTGAACACTTGTTCTAATTTTGAATCTGGTTTCTTTGATATTGTTAATATAGGCTGGTAGTGGATTAAATATATTTGGTATTTGCTTTACTGCTTATTGTCCTAAGAATATTATTTTTCCGGTTTAGTTAGTATTTTTTAACTATGGTAGTTCGTCTTAAAAATTTATTTTCGGCCATGGTTTGAATTTTCGTTAATTATAACATATTTTGTTACCTGCTTGCTATTTCAGTAGTTCTCAAAAGTTTGTTTTCGCTTGTTATAATATATCTTGTGATTTCACTGTGGCTTGAGGACTGTTGAGTGTCTCTGGACACTTGTTTTGTTCCTAAAATATAGTCGTTGGTTTAATTCTGTGTTGTGAGATTTTAGTCCTGCTTTTCTTGCTTTTTTCGTTTCCTACAAATTTTGTTTCATATACTGGCGTGTTATTTCCTTCTGATTAATAAGCTTTTTCTCTCTCTCCGTGGGTCGGTTTCATACTTCATGTAAATTAGGCTTGATTTGCTTTTAAATATCATATTGTGTTTGAAGACAAACTTATGTTTTCTATCCACCTGTGAAATTATTCACAGAGCTGAGCCTGCTTTTATTGGCTGACTTTGTAAACTTGACTCTAAAACTTTGGACTTTTTATTTTATACAAACTAAGGCGGACTGTGCTGAGAGCAGCGGCGGCTGCGTGGGCGCTCTGCGGGGGAGACCCTGGGAAAACTGTTTTAATTCACTCTGAATTGCGATGAAACCTAGCGGTGATAATTGATTTGCAATTAAAGGGTGAACTAGAACGAAGACCATTTCAGGTAAGGTCCAATTTTTTAATCAGCTTCTTACAGACACTATGGCTACTCCTAGAGACTTGCATAATGAATTAAACGCCATTTATGGCGTGGGGAATTGGGAATGGAAACCGTTTGTGCAACAAATTGACATAATAACTGAGGGATTAAAACTGGGACAAATACATTTGAAAAAGCGGGATGTTGTGCACAAAAGTGTTACAGAGATTTGAAATATGGGCCAAATTACACACGGGGGAGAAAACTTCTTTAATCACCGCTATTAATCAGTTAAAAAGAGAGTTGGAGGAAATATTATGTCAGGCTGAAGCAGAGGTTAGTAAGGCTAGCCTTTTTCAGAGACCTAAGGCAAACGCAAGTTTAAATATAGCCAAAACGGACATTGCGGAGCTTCAAAATTTTAAAATGGCGTTCCTCAGTCTCATTCCGCAGCTCGTGCTATTGAAGACACCAGGTCAGTCACCTTCGGACGCTCTATCACTCACTGCCGAGATGCCGGAAGTGAATATCGCCTATACGAACCACAAGGGGGAGGAGCCTACAGCTCCTACAGCTCCGCCTCCCTCATATAACATAGGTCACGTCACACCAGTTGATAATGTCCCACCAGTTGATTATATCCTCCCTGTTTTCAGTGTTCATTCCGGCAAAGTGAGCGTACAGACAGACACAAGAGGTCGGGATTTTGCTTGTGAGCAGCCAGCTCAAAGTGACAAACACACAAACGCACACACTGACGACCCATTCCAATTGCGAAAGCCACATGAGTCAATTTTAAATACAAACACGGATATTAACACCGACTGTTATGACATTATAGATGACATGGGAAAGCATGTAGAACAGGATAATCTGCGTCTTGTCGATAAACAAACACTAACAACACCATTTAAGAACCCGATGCCACGTAAAAATAAACAAAAAATCAGGATAAAAGCTGATTTAGAGGGCCATGTCACAACGGATGACTCTGACCAAGATGAGGGACTTATAGCAGATGATGAGGACAGTGCGAATGAACGTCGTGGTGGTAGACGGATTTCTGATTTGAACAAAACATTACGTGCCATGGAAAAACTCATATTAGAAGAACAGAGACAGTTGGACTTAAAAAAACAGACTTTAGAAGGCGACATGCAAACTTCAGACAAAACGGACATTTTGAGACGAAGCACCAGACCCCGACACCCGCCTGACAGATATAGGACTGACACTAACGTTGACACTATGCTTCCATTAGTGGCCACTAGTACAGGAACATATAAATATGTACCATTATCACTGACTGATGCACAAACTTTGGTCGATCAGCTTCCGCCTTTATGCAGTGGAGCGGCTGCTTGGATTAGAAAGCTGGACAGTCTGACAGGTGGCATGACTTTAGCACTGGGGGATTTTAGAAACATTATTAAAACATCGACTACTTCTATGGAAGCAGCTGAAATAGAGAGACAGGCTCAGACATCTACTGAACCTAATTATGATCTTTTCCACGTTCACTCACAGCGCCTTACTGACGTTATGAGAGAGATGTGGCCAACTAGAGCAGCGTCCACAATCCCCTTATATGCCTGGGATGAAAAGCTTAGCCCAGGGGAGTATATGGGTAAAGCAATTGAGGATTGGACTAATACTACAGGGGTTCACCCTGCTAGGGGGCACCAGGTGGTTTGGTTTAGGACTGCAGTTGTGAAAGGCTTGCCTGCCCTCATAAAGGATAAAATTGAGGACGATCCTAATATGGGCCCTGACGCACCACATGACTTGTGGGTTAGACACGTTTTGTTCCATATGAACAAATATAAGGAAAGATTGGATTACAAAGACAAGGAGACACTTAAGTTACGAAGAGACCTACTAACTGTTCAATTAGCAGAAGCTAGGAAATCTGTAAATGATAATAAAAAGCTAACAAAGTCTGATACCATGATGCCTATGACTGCACCATCACCTAATATCCAATCACCACAAACATTTATGAACACAAACACATACATGCCTACCCAATCAGGGCCACCACAAAACCCACCGTATAATTATGGACCAACTCCATATTTCTCATATCGGCCCTACTCATGGGGCAGGGGGCGTGGTAATGGTAGGTGGAGGGGCAGGGCCCGCCGTAGGACAGCGGCATGTCTAAGATGTGGAGCTTTGGACCACTGGGCAGCACAATGTAGGGCACCACTCTCTACTGACACCAGCTATCCACACCAGGCACCACACCCACAGGCGGCACCAAAACCGGAGCCATCACATCTTCCTGCTGGCCAATACAGCATGGAGCCGTGGGGTGGACATTGACGGGGCCCAGAGGAGCACCAGGACAGCAGGGCCAGGGCAGAACCCATGCTGTCTTTAACTGTGGGGGCCTCCGAAATCCTTTTTCTGGTAGACACGGGAGCCACATGGTCAGCCATCAATAAAGTATTACCTGCACATCTGATGAGCCAACAAACTGTGCAAGTAAGGGGCTTCTCGGGGACATCTACATCACTGCCAAAAACGAGACATTTGCCAGTCAGTACTGGTACACAGACTGTGTCACATTCATTTTTAATTGCACCACAAGCACCCTTGAACATTTGTGGTAGAGACTTGTTGATGAAAATGGGAGTTACTATTTTATGCCAACCAGATGGGATCACACTTACGTGGTTGGATGGACACAAAACTGTGGCAGTGGTGGGGTACAATGATGGTATGTATCTGATGAGACCTCAGCAGGATGAGTCGGTAGACATTTACTGGGGTTTAGTGACTGGACAGACGGACCCGTCACCACGACTCATTGCCTTGTTCCACCAGTGGTCGCCTTGGATTACAGCCATGGCACCCTACGTCCCTCCGCCCGACCCATTCCATGTCACCCTGTTTTATGATGTGGGGGGAGATTTAACTTATTATGAATCTTTTCAAACAGAATTAGAGGGTACACAGTGGTCGGTTGACACCACAGGGATTTATGTGGGTCCTGAAGGGGTGGCATCTCCTGTTTCACTAACACCACAACAACATTGTTGGTACAAACTGTCTGACACGGCGGCACCACACATTTCATTAGCTCTCCATCCGAAACATGAGGCCAAGCAGTTGGGCCCTATGGTAAAAAGAGCAAATGAGGCCACGGATTGGGTCCGGACCCAGCTGCCTGGTGTCATGTTTTCACAGTCAACACAGACATATCACATCACTGATACCTCACCCATACTAGTCACATTGCACCATCAATTGCTGCCTAGACATCATGGTTGTGAAGACACTGATCATCCACACACGGAGGCATTATTAGCATCACTACCTGACACATTGTGGTCCACAGGCCCAGATGATGTAGGATACACTAATCAGACACCTGTCTCTTTTTGTATGAATATTACACAACCAATTTGGATTCCCCAATATAAACACAAGCCAGATGCTGTTGCATCTTTGGATAAAACGGTCCAGGCTTTGGTGGAGGCTGGAGTCCTGGAACCGTGTCAATCAGCTTGGAACACACCAATTTTGCCGGTTCCGAAGAAGGAGCCTGGCCAATATCGGATGGCCCATGATTTAAGAGCCGTGAATGCAGCTTTGGCTACTGCCACTGTTCCGGTTCCTAACCCGTACACCGCTTTGTCGGAACTAGGTCCAGACATGAAATGGTTCACTTGCATTGATTTGGCTAACGCATTTTTCTGTATACCACTGGCAGAACACTGCAGAGATGTATGTGCATTCACACATAAAGGTATACAATACAGATATACTAGATTACCTCAAGGTTTTGCTTTGTCTCCAGGGTTGTTTAATCAGGCCCTGAGGCGGAGTCTGGACTCATGCCGACTGCCAGAAGGCTCCTTATTGATACAATATGTTGATGATATTGCTTTGGCGGCTAAAACACCGGAAATCTGCCTTGAAGCAACCAAGGTGGTTCTTCAATGCTTAGCAGATGCTGGGTACAAGGTATCTAAACAGAAATTACAGTGCTGCAGGTCTAGGGTTACTTTCTTAGGGAGAGTAGTAACACAGGGTTCCACGGGCTTGTCTGCCACACACCGGTCCGCTATACTGTCACACACAAAACCTGAAACTGTGAAAGACATGTTAGCATTTTTAGGACTGACTGGCTACAGCAGACAATACATTCCTGACTTTGTCGGATGTACACAACCTCTTAGAGACATGGTGAAATCTCTGGGGATGAGAAATTTGTCTGGTAAGCTCACCTGGACGGTGGAGTCGGAACAGGCGTTTATAGACGTTAAACAAGCCTTATCCGTTGCAGTTGACTTAGCCAGACCTGACTATTCATTACCTTTTTACATGGATGTTTCTGAAACAGACACTGTGATTAATGGTGTACTGTTTCAGAAAAAGGGGGAAGGTAGAGCAGTACTAATGTATTTAAGTGTCCCATTGGACCTTATAGAGAGGAGACAACCACAGTGCACAAGACATGTAGCAGGACTGACTAAATTAGTTCAGAAAACAGCACATTTAGTAGCAGGATATCCATTGCGCATTCTAACCACACATGGAGTAGTAGCGTACATAAACTCACAGATGTTCACACTCACTCCATTGAGACAGAGACGCATTCACAAAGCATTGACTGCACCCAACATCACCTATACACATGAAGGAGTTAATATGGCAGATGGGATGTTGGAAGGTCCACCACATGAGTGCGAGGAACAGGTGGAAAGGCAAGGAAAAGTAAGACCAGACTTACAAGCCACACCCATTCCAGGGTCATGGAATTTATGGACAGATGGGTGTGGGTACAGGGCAGATACAGGTGAAGTCAGAGCAGGATACGCAGTAGTCCAGGAAGCGAAGGGGGAAACACAAGAGTTTCAGACAGTTATTGCAGACGAAGTGAAACAAAACCCATCGGCGCAGAAGGCAGAACTGCTAGCAGTAATTTCAGCATTAGAAGTGGCAGAAGGAAGGGACGTTACTATTTTTAGTGACTCAGCGTACGTAGTCACCGCTGCGCACGTAGACCTTCCACACTGGAAGCAGGTTGGATATGTAACAAGCACAGGGAAACCAGTCAAACACAAGACAGAACTGATGCGATTAGAAGCAGCTATACACAAACCAAATAAGGTAGCAATTGTGAAGTGTAAAGGACATCAAAAGGGAGACACAATAATAAACAGAGGGAATGAGGCTGCAGATGAGGCAGCAAAAAGAGCAGCAGGATACACGGAACCCAACAACATGCTTGTGTTGGACTCCAGTGTACCCTGGGAACCGATTCCCACAGGGCAAGAGCTTAGACACATACAGGATCAGGCAAGTCCAGAAGAAAAGTCAGTATGGCTAGCAAAGGGAGCTAGCCCAAATAGTCAGGTGTGGACGTCACAAGAAGGACGAGTAGTTTTACCAATGTCACTAGCAGAAGCAGTTTTAGAAGAAGCACACACCGTGGCACACGTAGGAAGACGACAGACATTGGAAAATTTAAAACAATGGTGGCATCCATATATGTCAGCATTGGTGGTTGATTACATCACTAAATGTCAGATTTGTAACACGCAGAACGTAGCAAAAGCATTTAAACTAGCTCCAGGAAGGTTTCCATTGCCAGATTCTCATGGACATGAGATTCAAATGGATTACACAGATATGATTAACCCCATTAGGAGATATAGATATCTCCTGGTCGTTGTAGATAGATTCTCGGGGTGGGTAGAGGCAGTCCCCACTCTGAGGGAAGATGCAAAATCAGTCTGTAAGTTTCTGATTAATTGTTGGATTCCGAACCATGGGTTTCCTAGAAAATTTTTTTCAGATAACGGGAGTCATTTCACGAGCAAAACACTGCAGTGGGTGGAGCAGTCGTTGGGGCTGCGCCATAGCTATGGTTGTGTGTATCATCCTGCTTCACAAGGTCAGGTGGAGAGGATGAATCAAAATTTGAAATCAAAATTAGCTAAGATTACACTGACCACGGGCATGAATTGGCTCGATGCCCTACCAATTGCCCTGATCAGTATTCGGACTTCAATAAATAGAAGTACAGGCTTCTCCCCATTTGAGCTGGTCAGAGGCGTAGCATTTCCAGGCCCAAAAACAAGACTGAGTCTTGATGTGGGCTCACCTGGGATAAACACAGATGAGTATCGTCAACTGTTTTTGAAACTAAAATCAGTGTGTGAGGAACTATCTGTGCAGGTACGGAGAAACAGAGGAGGAGACGAGGAGAGTGAGATTCCTCCTGAGGTGGCCGTCGCTCCATGGGTGTATCTGAGAGCCATCAAGCGAAAGTGGTCAGAACCTCGCTGGACAGGCCCATTCCGGGTGACAGAGAGAACCAGCCACGCGGTTCGACTGAAGGGTAAAGGCAGCTCATGGTACCACCTGTCTCAGTGCAAGCCAGCACTGCCACCAGAGGAGCACCAGACGGAGAAGCAAGCATTTAATTAGTAACAAGTGCCAGCTGGACACTCTGCGAACAACAGGTGTCAACGGAGAGCTGTCTGAAGCTGCTGAAGATCAAGAACACATTATTATTTTCTTTTCAGGTTGATTGGACTGTTAATTTTTACTTTTTGTAGGTTGAACTTTCTAAACGTATTGTAAAAAAAAAAAAAAAACGCACCCTGTAACTTTAACACTTACACATATAAGGGTTTAGATAATATTTTCTTAATTAGAAGAGAACTTAGTGGGAAAACACATTGATTGTTTAATGATGGCTTGGTATGGTAAAAGGGGGTGTGACAGGATAAAAAGCAGACAACATTACCAACCAGTACTTCCTCCTGATATTCCGATATGGCTCCAGGTAATCATAACAATTACTCTATTGAGTATAATGATAATAACACTGGCCATGGTTTTCACACAGGAACAATTAATAACGGTAGAGGCAACAGGTGTCAATATTTCAGCAATCATACGTCCGGCAAACGCGACAATTAAAGACCTGACATCACAGCTAAATAGAACTAAACGATCAACCATCTCTCAGCCGAAATCAAAATGCATCACACGCTGGGGAGGTATAGAATTAGACTATCATTGGGGTGAGACAACCGCATGGACAGTGAACTTATGTGAAGTGGTTAAATGTGGTACAAATCAGCTGGGGCAAAAGGGGGAGCCGGTGTATTTGTGTTGGTCTCGAGACGACAATACTAAATGTAATCAAAACACCGACCAAGCAGCTAATAAGGCTAGACCCTGTAACAAGTGGAATGATGTGATGAGGTCAACACATGTAAATTGGAATCCAACTACACGTTGGGCGATTCGCGAACGGGAGAAATGGGAAAAACTTAGCATACAAAGGGATAATGGTCCAATCACCAATTTGATAACTATTGCGTTGGAGTGGCAAGCCGACCCTAATGGGGAAAAGTCTTCAGCATTTTTCATAGGGGTCGGGGTAGATGTAAGTGGTAATGACCCTGTGGGATAGATTAGGGTCAGAGTTAGAAATAAACCAACAGCTAACACCGTTGAGGACACAAAAAACATGACAGACAATGCTGGGGGGAATCAGTCTATATTGGGAACAGATTATTCTACATGGACAACCGAACAAATCGTAAAATTAAGCACAGGGTTTGAAGGGAGTAATTTATGGATTAAATGGATAAATGCGCAAGCCAGAGAAGCTAACATGGACGGGTGCATAGCATGTGCGGCAGCCAGACCAACATTGTTTTTAGGTCCAGCCCCATTATTTCCGAGAGAAGACCCAATAGGGTTTAAGTGTATGATTAACTTAACACGTATGGCTAATCCAGCTAATTGTACTGCTTTAGTAAACATTTTTCCAGTCATAGCAAACAACACCGGGTCAGGGCCGTTTAAGATTCCTGAATCAGGTAACTTCACTTGTTTTAATCATACAGCAGGTGACGTGACACGGAGTACAAAACACTTAGGTAACATAAATCCTAAATGGTGCCACACTATATTTAATCATGACTCTGGTAACTATATAGGACCATGGGCTAGAGCAGGACTGTATTATTACTGCGGAGGGTTAAATTTATTGCTAAGACTACCTACGGATAGTCACGGCCTCTGTGCTATGGTCAGATTAATTTCCCCACTCACTATGTATGGCGCGCACAAACCCACTATTAATCACAATAGGCTTAGACGATCAGGTGAATATGACTTCGACTTAACTAAGAACACACCCACTTATATAGACGCAATAGGAATTCCTCGCGGAGTGCCAGACGAACATAAATTGGTAGATCAGATAGCGGCAGGATGGGAAAGTATTTTCATTTGGATCACACCAAACAAGAACATGGATAGAATTAATTATGTAAATTATCAAGTAATGAGATTGGCTAACATTACTGGAGCAGCAATAACTGGTTTATCAGAACAATTATCTGCAACTTCACTAATGACCATACAAAATCGTATAGCGTTAGATATGGTACTCGCTAATCAGGGTGGTGTTTGTCATATGTTCGGAGATGTATGCTGTACTGTAATTCCAAATAATACGGCCCCAGATGGAAAGGTGACTAAAGCCTTAATGGCCCTAAAATCTTTGTCTAGAGAAATGGCAGAAAACACGGGAGTAGACAATCCAATCACTAAATGGTTAGAGAGAACTTTTGGACAATGGAAAGGCGTGTTCATATCTATGGCTTCAGCCGTAGCGGTATTCGCCGCTATATTAGTCACGTGCGGATGCTGCTGTGTACCTTGTATTAGGTCTCTGATAGAGAGAACAATAACACGTATGATGGAGGGCAAAGATCCTCCACCACCATATATGTTACCAATGTTGGAGTCTGCGGAAGAGCGGGAGGAATTACTGTTGTAGAATAAGTAGTCTGGGAGATAACAAATAGGGAAATGATGTTATTTCCTCCTGTTGACATGATTAAATTTTGGCCGCCTGGGGGCAGTAGGGGCCAGTGGGAGAATTTTTCCTGTCAAAAATTGGTTGGTTGGCTGCCCGACAGGTTTTCGCTCTCACAGGTTAAATACATGTCAAAAACATGTTTGGAGGATTTAGAGTGTGATGACGTGTCTTGGGACACGTCATAAGGGGGAATTGTTGTGAAAACAATTTTATTACTTTGTGTTAGTGGACAAATATCCTTAAATGATTAGTTAAGATTAAGCATTTATAATTGTGTGAAATCTTGTATATTATATGTACTCAGATGAATGATTAACCAGTATTTTAACCATGCATTTAAACAGTTTAGAATCTGCACACCTTCTGACATGCTGACTCAGTGTTTACATCTTTCTAATTTCTTAGATCTTTAACAGATCTGCACTTAGGCTTGTAGTATAAATTCCAAGTGTTAGTTAGGACAGTTGAACTTTAGGGCACCTCTGTGACCTTAACTCCATTAGTGACCCCTCTGTATCTTGGTGACAGAAAAGGAGTGTGGGTAATAAAACCTACAGAGTCAGAAGGGCAGGATGAGTGTTTTGGGGTCATAGGTGCATGGGAAACCTGCACGCGAGAAACCTGAGTACTAACATGTCTAATTATGCATATTAATATATGTTAATCAGCCAGAAACGCCTTGTCAGCAGGGTATACGTCATTTGAGGTATAAAACTATGGAGTCAGATCAGGAGAGGTCAGAACTCTACTGGGAAGGCTATTAGACTTTTTCATGTATTAGTTCTCTTGGATCCAATAAATACTTTGATTTGCTTAGAACTTCACTCGACTGGTTTTTGCAAAGCTCCCGGAACGAGCACGCGTGTGGGGGTGTATTTTGGACCTTTTGGATATGTTTAAATTGTAATTACTTTGGGAACGGTCCAAAATAACATTATTATTCTTTACCAGCCACTGCTTCCAGCTCCTCCGGGGGTATACCGAGGCGTTCCCAGGCCAGTTGAGACATGTAGCCTCTCCATCGTGTTCTTGGTTTGCCCTTGGGCCTCCTCCCCATTGGACATTCCCGGAACACCTCACCAGGACGGCGTCCAGGAGGCATCCAAACCAGATGCCAGAACCACCTCAGCTGGCTCCTCTCTATATGGAGGAGCAGCGGCTCCACTCCGAGTCTCTCCTGGATGTCCGAGCTCCTAACCCTGTCTCTAAGGGAGAGTCCAGACACCCTGTGGAGAAAACTCATTTCAGCCGCTTGTACCCATGATCTCGTTCTTTCGGTCACTACCCAAAGCTCGTGACCATAGGTGAAGTTTGGGGCATGGATTGTACGGTAAGTCGAGAGCTTTGCTTTTCTGCTCAACTCTCTCTTCACCACAACGGACAGGTACAGAGCCCGCATTACTGCTGATGCTGCACCGATCCACCTGTCAATCTCCTGCTCCATCTTTCCCTCACTCATGAACAAGACTCCAAGGTATTTAAACCCCTCCACTTGAGGCAGGATCTCACTTCCAACCTGGAGAGAGCACTCCACACTTTTCCGACTGAGTACCATGGACTTGGACTTGGAGGTGCTGATCCTCATCCCTACCGCTTCACACTCGGCTGCAGACTGGTCCAGCAAGAGCTGGAGGTCCCGGCTTGATGAAGCCAACAAGACCACATCATCCGCAAAAATCAGACATAGAATCCTGAGACAACCAAACCGGACACCTTCCGCCACTTGGCTACGCCAATAAAAATTATCAACAGAACCAGTGACAACGGGCAGCCCTGACAGAGTCCAACTCCTGCCAGCCATACAAACCAGACTCCTGCTCTGTTTATACAGGGAGTGGATGGCTCATAGCAAAGAGCCCAGTACCCCATACTCCCTGTCTCCCATATACAATGTTGGTGGAAAACCACTTTCCCCTCCTGAGTCGCCTGATTGTTTGCCAGAAACTTCTTGGAACTGACCGAAAGTCATTTTCCATGTTCTCACCAAACTCCTCCCACACCCGAGTTTTTGCCTCAGCAACAGTCGAAGCCGCGAGCCGATTGGCTCCTCGGTACCTGTCAGCTGCCTCCAGAGTCCCCTGAGCCAACTAGGCTCAATAGGACTCTTTCTTCAGCTTGACAGCCTCCCTCACCCAGTGTGTCCACCACCGAGTGTGGGGATTGCCACCTCAACAGGCACAGACAACCTTGCAGTCACAGTTCCGTTCAGCCGCCTCAACAGTGGAGGTCCGGAACATGGCCCATACGGACTCAATGTCACCGTCCTCCCCCAGGGATGCAGTCGAAGCTCTGCTGGATGTGGGATTTCAAGATCTTCCTGACAGGTTCCTCTTCCAAACGTTCCCAGCAAACTCTCAGCACACGTTTAGGCCTGCCAGGTCTGTCCGGCATCCTCCCCTGCCATCTGATCCAACTCACCGCCAGGTGGTGATCAGTTGACAGCTCAGCACCTCTCCTCACCCAAGATTCCAGAACATATGGCCGCAGGTCCGATGATACGACTATAAAGTCGATCATCAAAATGCGGCCTAGGTTAACCTGATGCCAGGTGTACTTGTGGACAACCTTATGCTCGAACATCACACACAGAAATCCAATAACTGAACACCACTCAGGTTCAGATCAGCGGGGCAGTTCCTCCCAATCACACACCTCCAGGTCTCACTGTCATTACCCACGTGTGCAATGGAATCCCCAGCAGAACAATGGAGTCCCCAGAATGAGTGCTCTCCAGCACCCCCTCTAGGGTCTCCAAGAAGGCATGGTACTCTGAACTACTGTTCGGTGCATAAGCACAAACTACAGTCAGAGCCCTTTCCCCAACCCGAAGGCGCAGGGAAATTACCCTCTCATCCACTGCGGTACACCCCAACGTACAGGCACTAAGCCAGGGGGCTATGAGTAAGCCCACACTTACGCCTCTCACCCTGGGCAACTCCAGAGTGAAAGAGCATCCAGCCCCTCTCAAGGAGATTGGTTCCAGAGCCCATACTGTGTGCCAAAGCGAGCCCAACTATATCTAGCTGGTGCCTCTCAACCTCATGCACCAGCTCAGGCTCTTTTCCCACCAGAGAGGTTATGTTCCATGTTCCAAAAGCCAGTTTCAGTAACCGAGGATCAGAACGGCAGGGCCCACGACCCCCTTTGAAAATAGGTTTTTGGGAAGTCCATGTTTTAAAGACAAAAAAAAAAAAAACAGATAAATGTCATACCTACTTCCCTCACACTGTTGTTGCTGGGTTTGTGCTTTATGTTAGCATGTGCTTTTTAGCATAGCTTTTTGTGAACAAACCTTTCTAGGTAGGGCATGTCAGACTACCTCAGACATGGCTGAAAGGTCTTAGACTGCAGAAGGCTTAGAACAACCTAAAGAAGTTCCACATATTACTGGACTGTGCACCAAGCTCTACATGCTAAACAAAATCATGCACAGGCACCCTCCATAGAGGACTAACATCCTGGTTTAAGTCCTCTGGCAACCAGTAAGTGGCAACAGGGGCAGGATCATGAAATCTGGAAACCCCTAGTCATGAGCTGGCACAGCTCTTGGAAATGAGGCAGAAGAGCCCTTCGGTACCTACACCCATCACTGAGCAGCCCTCTTTAGGATCCACTTTGCACACCGTGTTTATGGGGAAAGGGCTAGAAAAGGTGCTGTAAAATAGCATGCCTCAAATTGGATTGGATTACCATGTCCACCAACAGTCAAAAACACAGTAAATTTATCTTTGGAGATTGGAACATCCGCACGCTGACAGACAGTGCAACCAGTTAATGACCAGAACAGCTATAATTGGCAGAGAACTAAGAAGATGCCTTTGCGAAACCCGAATGGCAGCCTATGCCCCTAGATGAGACACTGGCTAAGATCGCCAGTGAGGATAAGATTATACTCCTTGGTGATTTCAATGCAAGGGTTGGCCAGGACAAATGCATCTGGAAGGGCACCATTGGCAAAGAGGACATTGGGAAGATCAGCTCCAATGGATTCATACTTCTTAGCAAATGTGCTCAATATGACCTCACCATTACCAGTATACTTTTCCACCAGAAAAATAAATTAAAGGCATCCTGGAGACCCCCACTCTAAACAGTGGCATCTTATAGATTATGATATTGTACAAACCGGATTCCAAAAAAGTTGGGACACTAAACAAATAGTGAATAAAAACTGAATGCAATGATGTGGAGGTGCCAACATCTAATATTTTATTCAGAATAGAACACAAATCACAGATCAAAACTGAGATAATGTATCATTTTAAGGGAAAAATATGTTGTTTCAAAATTTCATGGCGTCAACAACAAATCCCAAAAAGTTGGGACAAGGCCATTTTTTACCACTGTATGGCATTCCCCCCTTCTTCTTACAACACTCAACAGACGTCTGGAGACAGAGGAGACCAGTTTCTCAAGTTTAGAAATAGGAACGCTCTCCCATTCATGTCTAATAAAGGCCTCTAACTGTTCAATCGTCTTGGGCCTTCTTTGTCACCCCTTCCTCTTTATGTTGTGCCAAATGTTCTTTATAGTTGAAAGATCTGGACTGCAGGCTGGTGATTGCTGCAGAATGTGGTCTGGCATTATCTTGTTGAAAAATGCAGGGTCTTCCCTGAAAGAGATGACGTCTAGATGGGAGCATATGTTGTTCTAGAACCTGAACATAGTTCTCTGCATTAATGGTGCCTTTCCAGACATGCAAGCTGCCCATGCCACAAGCACTCATGGAATCCCATGCCATAAGTGATGCAGGCTTCTGAACGGAGTGTTGATAACAACTTGGGTTATCCTTGTCTTCTCTGGTCCAGATGACATGGTGTCCCAGTGTTCCATAAAGAACTTAAAATCGTGACTCATCTGACCACAGAACAGTCTTCCATTTTGCCACACTCCATTCTAAAAGACCCCTGGCCAAGTGCAAACATCTGAGCTTGTGGAGCTTGCTTAGAAATGGCATCCTCTTTGCACTGTAGAGTTTCAGCTGGCAACGGCGGATGGCACGGTGGATTGTGATCACTGACAATGCTTTCTGGAAGTATTCCTGAGCCCATTCTGTTATTTCTTTGACAGTGGTGTTCCTGTTTGAGGTGCGGTGACGTTTAAGGGCCCAGAGATCAAGTAGAGTTTTACGGCCTTGACCCTTACGCACAGCAATTGTTCCAGATTCTCTGAATCTTTTGATGATGATGAAATTTTGAATCAACATATTTTTCCTTTAAAATGTTACATTTACTCAGATTAAACTTATGATCTGTCATCTATGTTCTATTATGAATATAATATTGACATTGGCTACCTCCACATCATTGCATTGAGTTTTTATGTTTAGTGTTCCAACTTTTTTGGAATCCGGTTTGTATAAGCCAGGGTCTGGCAAGAGGTAAATTGTGTCACATGAAATATAGAAGAAATATAGAATTATAGAAGAAAAACTAATTAAAATATCAGAATTCTGTAAAGACTGGTGTCTGCAATTTCAGAGCTCTAACAAAAACTTCATAAATGTTCATGAGAGGGAACTCATGATTTTGCAGTGACAAAACGACAGTACCACAAAGGTCAACTCCAATGCTTCGCCACCATCCATCATCAACACCGACTGCCCCTGTCCACACTGCACCAACATATGTGTGTCCCGGATCTGCCTTTACAGCCATCTTAGGATCCTCAAATTGATGACCCTAGTGAAGGGCAGTCCTACAAGTTTTGATCCGCAGAGAAGAAGACAATCTCACACACTCTAATCTAACACAAACTTAGTTACTTTACAAAAATGCTTAGAATTATTGGATTATCTTGTAAAAAGGCACACTGGCACAACACAGGCAGTAGACAAAATGATATAATTTAAAAAAGTGAGATTTTCTTTGATTTTTGTCCCTAACCACCAACATAAACATTGCCTAACACATTACAATAATGATATAATAATGAAATTAAAATGCTGCCTGCTGACTTATTGTTGGTGTTGGTGAATTGTGGTTTTAAAAAGTGTTCTTACTGTAATGGTTTTTTTCATTTTCATTCATTCATTATCTGTAACTGCTTATCTAATTCAGGGTCACGGTGGGTCCAGAGCCTACCTGGAATCATTGGGCGCAAGGCAGGAATACACCCTGGAGGGGGTGCCAGTCCTTCACAGGGCAACACAGACACACACACATTCACTCACACTTTTGAGTCGCCAATCCACCTACCAACGTGTGTTTTTGGACTGTGGGAGGAAACCAGAGCACCCGGAGAAAACCCACACGGATATGGGGAGAACACACCAACTCCTCACAGACAGTCACCCGGAGCGGGAATCGAACCCACAACCTCCAGGTCCCTGGAGCTGTGTGACTGCGACACTACCTGCTGCACCACCGTGCCGCCCTCTAAACCATTTTTCCGTTTTTCCACTTTTTAATTGTCTTTACCACAGAGGAGAGGACAGTGTCAGGTTCGCAGTTGGTTTCTAAGAAATATAAAGAGAGAGTCTGATGCAGCAAGTAGCTGGTAATTGTATTACAAATAAATAGAAATACAAAAATAAAGATGGTAGCATAAAGTCCATAAATATTAACAGCTGTTGGACATGGTGCATGGGCCCCAATGGCTGCAGGTCTTGTAATGAGCTAAAGGTGTCACATCTTGGCACTTTCTTGTTTGTTTTCTCCTTCCATGTGGCTCTGTCTGTTTGTTATTGTTCATATCTCCGCCCTTGTTCCACCCTAGCTCCACCTTGGTTCCACCTCCTTGTAATTGTCCTTCGTTATCTGTGTCAGGTGTCTCTTGTTAGTTCGTGTATTTAAGTCCTCTTCCCTCACTTCCTGTTATCGGTCATTGTGTTTGTGGTTGTGTTTGTGTTGTTATACTCGTTCGTATGGTATCGTTTCCTTCCTTCTCCCTGTATAGTCGTGCCGTAGTCGTTCCTACTCATTTGTATTGTATTGTTATTGTAGTTTTGCTCTGTTCAAGTCAAGTCGTGTCGTTTCGTTCTGTTTCCCAGTTGTTATATTAGTGTTTGTTTCTTGTTTCTCGTTTCTCGTTCCTTGTTCGGTCTCCTGCCTGATTCGTGCTCTTTTCCTTGGTTTTTAAGTAATGTTATTTCGTGTCCCTCGTCAAGTTCGTTTGTTGTGTTATCTATATATATTAAAACTATCTGTGTTGTAGCGAGTGTGTCCGCCTCCGTAAATCCACCCTTCACGTCTCCGTGACAGAATGACCGATCAACACAAGGACATAGCTAGCACGGACTACTCTTTTAATAGATGTGTAATTCGCCGGACTCCGTTTCGCACAGGCGCCAAAGATCCCGTGGAGAAGGCTTTAAGAGCGGCCTCGGAATGGAGTCGACGGCTGCAGCTCATGCCCAGTGCGGTTCCTTCCCACCTAACAGATGACTCGATTCGTGAATCGAAGGATTATTCCAGCGGGAACCGTAGGAGCCGCCGAAAGAAGCGGGCTGGAGTCTCCCCCTCGCTGGTGGATTACCCCCTCAGGTCCGGGGAAATTCTTGGGGGGGGGTTAAGGGTAGGGGCTGTTAGCCTCCTACCTCAGGACAACGGAGGTGAGGCTAACAGGGGCGCACCTCCGGGGGAATCCCTCAAGAGTGCGCCCATCAGACCCCCTAAACCCTTAACAGCTCCAGTCCATGACGTAACAGCATGAGCCCCTGCCGCCGTGGACGTTGCTGCAGGGCCTCCTGTTTCCAAAGACGGTGCTGCAGTCCCTTCTGCGGCCCAGGAGAAGCTTGCAAGCCTCCTGGCATATCTGGAAGCTTTTAAGAATGCGGCGCCAGCCGCTTCTGTTCCCGTGAGAGCGGCGTCTCCGGTCACTCCTGTTCCCGAAAGAGCAGCGCCTATGGCCGCTCCTGTCTTCGTGAGCGCGGCGCCTACGGCCGCTCCTGTCTACATGAGCGCGGCGCCTACGGCCGCTCCTGTCTTCGTGAGTGCGGCGCCTCCAGCCGTGCCTGTCTACGTGAGTGCGACCCCGCCTCTCCTGTCTTCGTGAGCGCGGCGCTTCCAGCCGCTCCTGCCTCCGTGGACGTCGTCGCAGCTTCCTCTGCCTCCGTGGACGTCGTCGCAGCTTCCTCTGCCTCCGTGGACGACGTCGCAGCTTCCTCTGCCTCCGTGGACGACGTCGCAGCCTTCTCTGCCTCCGTGGACGTCGTCGCAGCCTTCTCTGCCTCCATGGACGTCGTCGCAGATTCTCCTGCCTCCGTGGATGTCGTCGCAGCTTCTTCTGCCTCCGTGGATGTCGTCGCAGCTTCCTCTGCCTCCGTGGACGTCGTCGCAGCTTCCTCTGCCTCCGTGGACGACGTCGCAGCTTCCTCTGCCTCCGTGGACGACGTCGCAGCTTCCTCTGCCTCCGTGGACGACGTCGCAGCTTCCTCTGCCTCCGTGGACGACGTCGCAGCTTCCTCTGCCTCCATGGACGTCGTCGCAGATTCTCCTGCCTCCGTGGACGTCGTTGCAGGTTCCCCTGTCTCCGTGGACGTCATTGCAGCTTCCCCTGTCTCCGTGGACGTCGTTGCAGGTTCCCCTGTCTCCGTGGACGTCGTTGCAGGTTCTCCTGTCTCCGTGAGTGCGGCTCCCTCAGCCGCTCCTGTCTCCGTGAGCATGGCTCCCTCAGCCGATCCTGTATCCGTGAGCGTGGCTCCCTCAGCCGCTCCTGTCTCCGTGACTGTGGCTTCGGCCGTTTCTACTCCCGTGACTTTGGCTTCGGCCGCTTTTGAACCCGTGAATGTGCCTCCGGCCCCAAGGACTTCGGGGGTCGATTCCCAGAACTGTATCCAGGCTGGTTCATCAAACTTCTCAACAGACACATGCCAGTCCTGGGTACCACCCAGTTGTCTTTGTTCCTGTATCTGTTCCTGTACTGGTTCCTATTTCTCTCCTTGTCTCTGTACCTGTGTCTGTTTTTGTTTCTGTTCCGGTCCCTGTCACCGGGTTTGTATCTATCCCTGTTAATGTCATGGTTCCTGTACCCCTGCCAAGCCCAGTCCAGTTCCCAGTTAGACCCTCTGTCCAGTCACCAGTTAAACCCTCTGTCCAGTCACCAGTTAGACCCTCAGTCCAGTTCCCTGTTAGTCCTCTCCAGTCACCAGTTAAACCCTCTGTCCAGTCCCATGTCCAGTTTCCTAACTATTCCCAGTATCGACCCTCAGCATCAGCACCTGTCCAGTCTATGTTCCAATCACGTGTATCTGTTCCTGTTCTGTCTCAGTCCCCGTTCAGTGTTCAGCCAAAGGTCCAGTCACGTGTGTTTGCTCCTGCCTTGTCTCCTGTCTTCTCTCGTTCCCCGTCTCTTCTTTCTAGTTCTGTCCAGTGTCCATTTAAGTCCAGTCCCGTGTCACCTGTTCCATTTCCTATCTTGTCCTGAGTCTTTTGGTTTCATCTTTGTTTTGTTTCTTCTGGCCCCTCCTGCACCAGCTCCTGGGGAGTCTATTTTTTCGCGCTCCGGGAGTTGCGCATCTTGGGGGGGGGGGGGGGGGGGTCTGTCACATCTTCCATGTGGCTCTGTCTGTTTGTTATTGTTCATATCTCCGCCCTTGTTCCACCCTAGCTCCACCTTGGTTCCACCTCCTTGTCATTGTCCTTTGTTATCTGTGTCAGGTGTCTCTTGTTAGTTCGTGTATTTAAGTTCTCTTCCCTCACTTCCTGTTATCGGTCATTGTGTTTGTGGTTGTGTTTGTGTTGTTATACTCGTTCGTATGGTATCGTTTCCTTCCTTCTCCCTGTATAGTCGTGCCGTAGTCGTTCCTACTCATTTGTATTGTATTGTTATTATAGTTTTGCTCTGTTCAAGTCAAGTCGTGTCGTTTCGTTCTGTTTCCCAGTTGTTATATTAGTGTTTGTTTCTCGTTTCTCGTTCCTTGTTCGGTCTCCTACCTGTTTCGTGCTCTTTTCCTAGGTTTCTAAGTAATGTTATTTCGTGTCCCTCGTCAAGTTTGTTTGTTGTGTTATCTATATATATTAAAACTATCTGTGTTGTAGGGAGTGTGTCCGCCTCCGTAAATCCACCCTTCACGTCTCCGTGACAAAAGGACAGTTCGCCACCTGTGTCCCAACTGAGGTCAATGAGAGTATTGCTGGTCTCCCCTCCTCCTTGTCACGTATCTCATTCCCCAATTTGTGAAGTTATGTAATAACATAATTTTGGGAGTAGGACCACACCCGAACTCCTCCTCTTCTGGGCTCTTCATACGCATCCATAAGCTGCCCTGAACTCTTCCCCAAAAGACTTCTGAGTTCGCCTCCCTGTTTCAGCCTCTACGGGCATGGTTCGTACTAGCAAAATAGTTATTATAGGGTAGCACCCATCTTATAGAGGGTGCACACTCACAAAAACAACAAAAAACACAAATATGAACAAAATATCAAAACTTGTTTGTGGCTCCTACACACCAGCCCCTTAACTGATCTTTATTCAATAAATTTTAAGATTTACAAGAGGAGCCATTAATAGTAATTAAATTAATGGGCACTTAACCCTCTGGGGTCTAAGGACATTTTATCAACTTTTTGCAAATCTTCATTAAAATCTTAAATTCACATTTACATGCACTTCATCTCCATGTTTTTTTGTTTTTTTTTTTGTTTCTTTGTTTTTTTATATATATAAAATGGGTTAACTCAATTAACTCTTTTGGGTCTAAGGACATTTTCTCAATTTTTTTCAAATTTTCTGAAATTCACCTTTAAAGTACATGGATTATAATTATATTGCCCACATGTCTTATATCAAAATGTTCAGAACAATCTCATCTCACTCATTATGAGATGCCCATAGAGCATTGTATGAAGATGTAATCTGTGTCTAACACTGAAAAACTTAAATCCGATTTTAGTGAAAAAATCCCTTTCCTCGTGGTTTAATTGTTTTGTGATTGAAATGGTTTTATCAGAGTCTTAGGGTCAAAAAAATAGGGGATTGTATGATTTAAATATGGTATAAATGTGTAATAAACATCTAAAATTAAATTTAGTAAAATAGTTAATTTAGTAAAAGTGCCATCTCTCACTCTACAGGACAAAACTTTTTCAAGCCATTCCTCCGATGTCGACTGAATAAAACATGGAGGGTAACTGAAGGGATGGATATGTCCTTAGTGATTTCTTGATAGTCCATTGGTCAGTTTCAAACAAAAACACTGAATTCAGCACAGCTTGGCACGTCTTTGTCTGGAGCTTGACTGACCAGACTAGTGGCCAGGACCCTCGAGGGGCAATGGAGTCTACCACTAGGACAATGTCTCCAGCATTTAGATTCCTCTTTACAACTGTCCATTTTTTGCCTTTATTGCAGTAAAAAGAGGTATTCTTTGGTCCATCTACGCCATAAGAGGTCAGCGATCTACTGGACTCATTTCCAACGGCATCTGGCATAGATGCCGGACTTCAGGAAGGTTCCAGGAGACAAAATAGGCATAGATTTGAACAGGAGAATGTGGTTGGGGGTTAGTGGTTCCAAATCGTGTGCGCCTGAGGACACTGTGGCCTTTCCCAGACTTTGCCATGGCGTGATGCGTCTGGTGGGTTGAAGCGCCATTCAATTTCATTGGGAAGCAAGGCGTTTCAAATCTTTCCATCGTGCAGTGACATCAGGGCATTTTTTAGCTTTGCATGAGATGAGAGGACACCAGGTTTGTCCCATTGTCTGACCTAATGTGCTTCAACTGACCTCTCCTGCACACAAATCTCAAAGCATGAATGTATGAATCCGTGTCCAGTGAGTAAGCAACTTCCAGATGTATTGCTCTACTAGACATACAAGTGAAAAGAACTCCATAACTTTTGATGGTGCTTATATATTCACATATTAGTGAAGGGAGGTAGGTCAGACAGGATCAGTAGTTTTCAGTAGCAAATCCACCATGTTTTGTTCACCAGCTTTACCCTTCAGCCATCGACACATGATGCATCTTGAGAGCACCTTTCTTGCGATTTTGTTGCCTTTACAATCCAATACCTTTTCCAGAGCTCTGATAACATGTGGTTTTTTACACTGTGAGCACTGCACTCATGGATGTGTCTTATCAGAAGAATTGAAATGTGTGACTCTTTGGGCAAAATGTAGCCCCCAAGGTCTCCCGATCTGACCCCCTTAGACTTTTATCTTTGGGGTCATCTGAAGGCAATTGTCTATGCTGTGAAGATACGAGATGTGCAGCACCTGAAACTACAGATACTGGAAGCCTGTGCTAGCATTTTTCCTGCAGTGTTGCTATCGTTGTGTGAAGAGTGGGAGAAGAGGGTTGCATTGACAATCCAACACAATGCAATGACAATCCAAGCACTTTGAACACATTTTATAAGTGGTCAGATACTTGTAAATAACTCATGAAAGAATATCTTGAAAAGTTTTCCCCCTCCTATATACTAATATGCCACAAACAGGAAGTTAATATCACCAACCATTCCCATTTTATTAAGGTGTATCCATATAAATGACCCACCCTGTATAATCATTCATTCATTCATTATCTGTAACCGCTTATCCAATTCAGGGTCGCGGTGGGTCCATAGCCTACCTGGAATCATTGGGCGTAAGGCGGGAATACACCCTGGAGGGCGCGCCAGTCCTTCACAGGGCAACACAGACACACACACACATTCACTCACACCTATGGACACTTTTGAGTTGCCAATCCACCTACCGACGTGTTTTTTTTTTGGACTGTGTGGGGAAACCGGAGCACCCGAAGGAAACCCATGCAGACACGGGGAAAACACACAAACTCCTCACAGACAGTCACCCGGAGCAGGAATCGAACCCACAACCTTGAGGCCCCTGGAGCTGTGTGACTGCGACACTACCAGCTGCGCCACCGTGCCACCCCCTGTATAATCAATATTAATTAATTAATTAATTCATTATCTGTAACTGCTTATATAGTTCAGAGCCTACCTGGAATCATTGGGCGCAAGGCCGGAATACAGCCTGGAGGGGGCACCAGTACTTCACAAGGCAACGCACACAGTCACACACTCACACATACGGACACTTTTGAGTCACCAATCCACCTACCAATGTGTGTTTTTAGACTGTGGGAGGAAACCAGAGCACCCGGAGGAAACCCATGCGAACACAGGGAGAACACACCAAACTCCTCACAGACAGTCACCCGGAGGAAACCCACGCAGACACAGGGAGAACACACCACACTCCTCACAGACAGTCACCCGGAGGAAACCCACACAGACACAGAGAGAACACACTACACTCCTCACAGACAGTCACCCGGAGGAAACCCATGCAGACACAGAGAGAACACACCAAACTCCTCACAGACAGTCACCTGGAGGAAATCCACACAGACACAGGGAGAACACACCACTCTCCTCACAGACAGTCACCCGGAAGAAACCCATGCAGACACAAAGAGAACACACTACACTCCTCACAGACTGTCACCCTGAGCGGGAATTGAACACACAACCTCCAGGTCCCTGGAGCTGTGTGACTGCGACACTACCTGCTGCACCACCATCTCCACCCCTCATAAAACTAATCCATCCATCCATCCATCCATTTGTAACTGCTTATCCAATTTAGGGTCGTGGGGGGTCCAGAGCCTACCTGGAATCATCGGGCGCAAGGCGGGAATACACCCTGGAGGGGACGCCAGTCCTTCACAGGGAAACACAGACACACACACATTCACACCTACGGACACTTTTGAGTCGCCAATCCACCTGCAACGTGTGTTTTTGGACTGTGGGAGGAAACCGGAGCACCCGGAGGAAACCCACACGGACACGGGGAGAACACACCAACTCCTCACAGACAGTCACCCGGAGCGGGAATCGAACCCACAACCTCCAGGTCCCTGGAGCTGTGTGACTGCGACACTACCTGCTGCACCACCATCTTCGCCCCTCATAAAACTAATCCTTGATTATTTATTTGTGTGTACACCTTTCTTGTACAGAATTCTTACTTTCTGTTCAGGCTAAATTTTGGAGCTAAGAATCCTTCAGTGGATCAATAAGCACAATAATTAATTAATAATAATTAATTCTAGCTAATTCTGCTATATTATATATAATGTCACCCAACATGATGGCCCCCTTGTCCAAGCTGAAATTGGACAGATAAAATGCTACATATTATTCTAATGGCACTCAATTGTGGGGCTTGATATTACATATTATTTAATAGAAAAATATATGGAACAACTAATGGACAGATGGAGAGAATGATGGACTGAGAGACAAGCAGAGAGAGAATGACAGAGTGACAGACAAAAAGAGAGACAAAGGGACAGATAGGCAGAGAGACAAACAGATGGACAGACATAGAGACAAACAGACAGACAAACAGAAATTCTGACCTTCCTCTTGGGTGTTGGCCTGTTCTTTCTTTATTCTTTCCTCCAGCATCACTTGCTTTGCCAATGCTGCAAACTTCCTCCGGCCTCGGCCAGCAGTGGGCAGCAGATCAGAGCGGTCAGTGCTTGTTTGGACAGAGGGCGTCAGGGGGATGGACTGGGTCGTGGGGATGGATGGAGTCAGGGGGACAGATGGGGTAGTGGGGATGGAGGAGATAGATGGTGCAGAGAGGTTTGGGTTTAGAGTGGGTTTGGTTTGGGTGGACACTGAAAGAGAGATAGTGGTGTAGTAGAAGGTCACTGTCAGCAGTGGATGTTGTTCTAACAACCTGACTCTACACACTCACTCCCTACACCTATACCTCATTACACACAAAAAATTCAGTCTCTCCCTATTTAACACTCGTTACTTATACCCTGTTACACACTACAAACTCATTCTCTACACCCCATTTTACATGTCACAATTGCTCCTTACACCCAGTTACACATTACACACTCACTCCCTACAAAGAGTTACACACTATACACTTCCTCCCTACACCTCATTACAAACTACACACGTGCTCTGTACACCTTGTAACAAACTCATGCACTACTACCCATTGCACATACTCACTCCCTACACCCCAGCACACATAACACCTAGTGATAAACTTGCTCCCTACATTCTTTTACACACTTGATCTCTACACCCTGCACACACTCCATAACAGACAACATATTTGCTCCCTACAGCCCATTACACACTGCACACTCGCTCCCTACACCACATTACACACGACACACTCACTCCCCACACCATGTTATAACCTCACACCTTACACTGTGTACACTTTACACATTACATACTTGATCTATACACCCCATTAGACACTACACTCCATTACACACTAAACACTCGCTCCCTACACCACATTTTACACTGACACCTTACGCCCTGTTACACACTTCTGTAGTGTGATATGATGAATGTGTATTAATTTCTAATTTATAATAATAATACCCAAACTTTAGCTGGTTTCAGAGACATCCCCATCCCCAATATTTGAATTTTCAACAAGAACTGGCTCCAAATTGGTGCCTGAATGTCTGTGACAGAGAGTCATAAAACTGACACTATAGGCCCTTTTAAGGACAATTTACGACACAAAGTCTTGGAGGGTCATGCAACTCTTCTCAAATGCAGAATGCAGAGAGACACACAGACTCAACCTTGATTAAAATCTTGTCTTCTCACACATTTTGAAAGATTGTTAAACAAAATAATCACACATTCCTTAATTCCTTGGTTTACCTGATGAACAAGTTGCCTATGGGCACAACTGTTTTAAATTCAATTTGGACAATCCAAATAGGTGGGATTAATTTACATTTGTTTAAAGTCATTTAATTTTTTATGACCTTATGTAGAACCAAGGTAGCCACATACTCTGTGCGTAAGCCGCGCCGGAAAGTACCGTGCGTCAGCGACATGCTCCCTGCCCATGTCCAGTCTTCAGTATCTCCCAGGATACGTAAGGTCACATGGTTTAATTTCTTTCATAGCTCAGGAGTGGTGCTGAATACTGGCTGGGATAAACAATAGCCTTTCTAGAATTTAGGGTAATTATCATAGAGAAATTCACTCATGTATTAATCTCCCTGTTCCCTCATGTATCGCTGTAATCCATTTCATTATATGAATGTACAATCAATATTCATTATTTGATATTACAATTAATAAACTAGTTGTGTGATAAAACCAATCCTTGGTTATTTGTGTGTGCATTTTTCTAGTATGGAATTATTCCTTCTAGCTCAGATTCAATTTCAGAGCCAAGAACCTACGGCGGGTCAATGAGCAATAATTCATTAATAATAATTAATTCTAGCTAATTCTGCTGTATAATATGTGAAGATGGCCTACTTGTCCAAGCTAAAATTGGACAGGTAAAGACACTACATATTATTTAATGGCTCCCAAACATGGAGCTTATCAAAATGAATTAAATAACTAATTATTAATAAAATAATAATTAATTATCATTGACTCCGCTATGTAGTGCTTATGCCACCGCACGTGCATACTATTTCCACTACATATATTTTATTGGCGCCCAAACGTGAGGCTTTGAATATAATTTTCAGTGATAAGAGCGGCCTGTGTAAGAAGCACGGGCCTCACAACTGGTTCTTACACCTTAATCCCCTCTAATTTATAACTAGGACCTGTTCCTAAATTAAACCTTGAATTGAGAGCACTGATTATCATTTCACTGTTGTTTTGATTTAATGATTAGTGTGAACACGCTTTTCATTTGTGAAATTAGGTGCCGCCGTGCACCTAATTTTGAAGTAAAACTGTGGGTTTATGAGCTGTGTGCTGCGTCACTTTAATCACATGTATGAAAAGCATATGATACACCCGTGAGAGGTTAAATTAATCACTGCGCGCGAATCTCTGTGTATGTTCGCCAAAAAAAGTCTGCAAATTCCAGCTTTTGATGGGCAAATTTTGTACCTCTGATATATATGGCTTATTCAAATACGTTCATAAATACAGGAATTGTTGATGAGCAGCATTGATTCAACCCGTAAATAGTGAGACCGCTCATAATTGCACACAGAATCTCGTGCCTTGAATTTGTAAAACAACATGAATAGTGAACTCGCTCTAAAGTGGCCCAAAAGAAAAGGTTCTTTAAAACTGGCAATGGTGTGTTTTCCCTTCAGTGTCCAAACTGAAATGGTTCCATTAAAGCCAAACCAATCAACCTAATCCGGGTGGAGGGGTAAAGTAAATAAGGTGTCGCCACTGACCCAGCCCTGGAAACACCAGGAGCCCTGTGGCTGACTTGTGCAATTTGAGTTCATCTTTGACTGCATCAAGTTCTGTTGTTTTAGCTTGCAGTGCTATTAAGTGATCAGGCTCTTTGCGAGCATTTCTGATGTTCTAAATTTTTGGGCTCTTTCAGACTCCCTCCTACAGGGACCTGGACAGAATTGCGTGCCACATAACGCACTTCGAGCCAAAGCTGGATGGCTCAAATGAAATCTATTAGTACCTAAAAGATATAGATTTCTTTTTGCAAAGGTTCCCCGGAGCCACGGTAGATGACAGAATGACATCCAGCAGGGAAGTCAGCAGTTTCATTGAACGGCAACCTAACTATGTCAGGAAACAATATGATGTGCTCTATGATGCTTTGGAGAAGGAGTTCTCCAACCAGCTGTCACAGGCAGGACTGATGACAGCACTGCAAGTTAAACAACAAAGGCAGGAGTCACCCCATCAGTACTATCACCGCCTTAGACAAGTTTATTTCGGGCCCAAAAATGAACCGGAACTGGAAGAAGAGTTGAATTTCAAAACACTGTTTGTCCTAAATCTCCATCCCAACACTATCTAGGGGTTATTATCTAGGGGTTGCAGCATGTCCACACATCTTGTCTAGCAAACTGCTGCGTAACCTAGCACTCAGAAGCTTTTCAAAAGACCAGCAAACTTAAACCAACAGCCAGTAATGCCACAAAATTTTAGTTGTTATACTCAGCCTTCCCCCATGGAGCTAGACAAAGCTTCTAGGGCCGAATCATGGAATCCAAAACCCGCTCCATCTCACAGGCTTACAGAAAATCAGGAGAATAATAAACCTGTGCAATCCAATAGGAGTTCTCCTCACTCCAATCCTCAATGGTCAGGTGAAACCTAACATCATTCAAACCCATGTGTTAGTCCATTAATGTCAGGGCACACTCAGAATAAATTCCCAGCCAGTAGGTATGAGAATCCAGCACCCAAGGAAAATATGGTGGACCATGGATGTCCCCAAAACTCACACACACCTGACGAAACCTTAGACAAAAGCTTCTGTCCTAACTCAACTAATGAGAACTGGCACCAGTGTAAAAGCTCAGATGATGCGACTGAGTCTGAAGTATCTGGAATTAGCACAGAAATTCCAGTAACTGCTGAACAGATGTTTTTGAACCTGTGTAAAGTGGAGCGTCAGACAGCTGACCTCTTCTCAGACACCTCAGGTGAAACTGAGCATCAGACTTTCATGTCTGACCAATTTAATAAGGGGGGTGAAAATCAGACTTAATCTTAATCTTAATGTCATGGTTGTCAAAGGTGATCCACCTGCATCACAGTTCCTGGGCCATTTAACAGAAAAGCGGGGTGCTCTTAGGTTAAACCTGACCACAGTCCTGGAAAAGAAGCTTATATAAGAAGCTCTCTTGGAGCCACTGATTGACTTCAAGTGTTTGAAAGTTCACAAACCCCTGCCCATCTCATACTCATATCACCTTGAAGCTCAGTCCTGTCATCTAAACACCAGGTCCACAGAGACTATCAACACTTTTCACACTACAACAGTGACAAAGAGTGCCATGAGCCAGAGAATCTTAGGTCATTAAGATCATAGTCCAGCAAAATACATACAACACACAACAGGACAGGGACAATTTGCAAAACTCCTCAGAGCCGCATTTGCAGTCAGCCAACAAAGGCTGGAAAACAGCAAAAAGGGGATGCAAAAATGGTTATGACCAAAATGTGTTCTGTGAAAGGCCTAAAAGGGGGGAAAAGTTGCAAAAGTACAACTCTATTAAACTGGCCCAAAAGTTCATGAAAAGTGAGAAACAAGCTCATAAGCTCCTGCCACATGGGTCAGACCCACACAGGGTCCTAAATATTTCCTCCTTACATCCTTTATCCAGGAATTTGAATAAAGATCAGCAAAGCCTCTCCAGGAAGGCGTCCAGGAGGCATCCGAACCAGATGCCCGAACCACCTCAACTGGCTCCTCTCGACATGGAGGAGCAGCGGCTCCACCCCGAGTCTCTCCCGGATGTCCGAGCTCCTAACCCTGTCTCTAAGGGAGAGTCCAGACATCCTGTGGAGAAAACTCATTTCAGCCGCTTGTATCCGCGATCTCGTTCTTTTGGTCACTACCCAAAGCTCGTGACCATAGGTGAGGGTTGGGACGTAGATTGAACGGTAAATTGAGAGCTTTGCTTTTCTGCTCAGCTCTCTCTTCACCACAACGGACCGGTACAGAGCCGCATTACTGCTGACGCTGCACAGATCCGCCTGTCAATCTCACGCTCCATCTTTCCCTCACTCGTGAACAAGACCCCGAGGTATTTAAACTCCTCCACTTGAGGCAGGATCTCACTTCCAACCTGGAGGGAGCACTCCACCCTTTTCCGACTGAGTACCATGGACTCGGACTTGGAGGTGCTGATCCTCATCCCTACCGCTTCACACTCGGCTGCAAACTGGTCCCAAGAGCTGGAGGTCCCGGCTCGATGAAGCCAACAAGACCACATCATGTGCAAAAAGCAGACATGGAATCCTGAGACCACCAAACCGGACAACCTCCGCCACAAGAAATTCTGTCCATAAAAATTGTGAACAGAACCGGTGACAACGGGCAGCCCTGACTGAGTCCAACTCCGACTGGTTTCCAGACTTACTGACTTACTGCCAGCCATACAAACCAGACTCCTGCTCTGTTTGTACAGGGACTGGATAGCTCGTAACAAAGAGCCCAGTACCCCATACTCCCTGAGCACCCCCCACAGAATACCCCGAGGGACACGGTCGAATGCCTTCTCCAGATCCACAAAACACATGTAGACTGGTTGAGCAAACTCGCATGCACCCTCCAGGATCCTAGCGAGGGTAAAGAGCTGGTCCTGTGTTCCACGAAAGGGGCGGAATCCGCATTGTTCCTCCTGGATCCGAGGTTCAACTATCAGTCTGACTCTCTTCTCCAGTACCCCCGCATAGACCTTACCAGGGAGGCTGAGGAGTGTGATCCTCCTATAGTTGGAACACATCCAACTTTTTTAAAAAGGGGAACCACCACCCCAGTCTGCCAGTCCAGAGGCACTGCCCCCAATGTCCACTCGATGTTGCAAAGACGTGTCAACCAGGACAGCCCCACAACATCCAGAGGCTTGAAGAACCCGGGGTGAACCTCATCCACCCCCGAAGCCCTACCGCCAAGGAGTTTCCCTACCACCTTGGTCACTTCAGCCCCAGTGATAGACGAGCACCCCCCCCCCCACCCCCCGGGGGCCCCAAGCTCTGCTTCCTCTGCGGAAGACGCACTGGTGGGATTGAGAAGATCCTCGAAGTATTCCTTTCACCGTCTAGTGACATCCCCAGTCGAGGTCAACATTTCCCCACCCCCACCATATACAGTGTTGGTGGAAAACAGCTTTCCCCTTCTGAGTCGCCTGACGGTTTGCCAGAAACTTCTCGGAGCCAACCAACAGTCGTTTCCATGTTCTCACCGAACTCCTCCCACACCCGAGTTTTTGCCTCAGCAACCGCCGAGACCACGAGCCGCTTGCCTCCTCGGTACCTGTCGGCTGCCTCCAGAGTCCCCTGAGCCAACCAGGCTAGATAGGACTCTTTCTTCAGCTTGACAGCCCCCCTCACCCGGGGTGTCCACCACCGAGTGCGGGGATTGCCAGCCCGACAGGCACCGACAACCTTGCAGCCACAGCTCCGTTCAGCTGCCTCAACAATGGAGGTCCGGAACATGTCCCCCTCAGACTCAATGTCACCAGCCTCTCCCGGGATGTGGGAGTTGAAGATCTTTCTGACAGGTTCCTCTGCCAAACGTTCCCAGCATTCCCACATTACACACGTGAGCGTTGAAGTCCCCCAGCAGAACAATGGAGTCCCCAGAATGAGTGTTCTCCAGCACTCCCCCTAGGGTCCCCAAGAAGGCATGGTACTCTGAACTGCTGTTCGGTGCATAAGCACAAACTACAGTCAGAGCCCTTTCCCCAACCCGAAGGCACAGGGAAATTACCCTCTCATCCACTGCAGTACACCCCAACGTACAGGCACTAAGCCAGGGGGCTATGAGTAAGCCCACATGTACGCCTCTCACCCTGGGCAACTCCAGAGTGAAAGAGCATCCAGCCCCTCTCAAGGAGATTGGTTCCAGAGCGCACCAGCTCAGGCTCTTTTCCCACCAGAGAGGTTACGTTCCATGTTCCAAAAGCCAGTTTCAGTAACCGAGGATCAGAACGGCAGGGCCCCCGACCCCGACCGCCACCCGATCCACAATGCACCAGACCCGGATTACTACCTCTCCCACAGGTGGTGGGCCCATGGGAGAGTGGACCCATGTATCTCCTTCGGGCTAAGCCCGGCCGGACCCCATAGGTGAAAATCCGGCCACCAGGTGCTCGCCAAGGAGCCCCTCCCCCAGGCCTGGCTCCAGGGTGAGGCCCCGGTAACCCTGCTCCGGGCAAGGGAGGCTGTGTCCACAATCTTATCTGTGGAAAAAAAACTGTCAACAGGTTAAGAGATATGTTTAAATTAAAGCGCTTTTTCAAAACATCAGCTTATATGCGTATTTCTGTTGCTACACAGAGCCTCTTGAAAATGTCAGCATTATATGCGCATTTCAAGTGCCACACAGTGCTTCTTGTACATGAGAGTGAGTCTGGGTGGGGTTGGACATGGCGGGGATTGATGTTGGAGCTGACAGCTGTGTAAAGCCACCATTGTGTACAGTAAGGCTCTCTCAAAAACATGCTCTCAGGGTGAATGACAATTTCAATTATTTGATAATTACACACCTCTTTTAGTTAACAGTTAAAATGTATCTCTTAAATCTCAGTTAATACACTCCACATATATTAATCCCCTTTCATCGCACATTATTTAAGGTCATATAAGGGTTTTGGTTTGCTAATTAGCCCAGTCTATAACTTTAATAACTATTCTGTTATGTGTGTTATTGTTGTCCAAATAAATAACCTTTCTATATTATACGAGTGTGCTGTGTTTGTGTTGAAATTGCTCATAAAAGGCGAATGTAAATCCAGGTCAAAGGACTCATTCTATAGGGAAATTGCATATTTATACTTAAATAAATTTATACGTCTTACCCGCTCAGCGGATTAATTAATAATCAACTAGTTACATAGTATACATTTGCTCTATACACATCATTACACACTTGCTCCCAACACCCTGTTACACACTATACACTCACTACTTACACCCTGTTGCACACTGTACACTCATTCCATACACCCTGTTACACCCTCACCCCAATTCCCTGTTACATGCTACACATTGGCTTTCTACACCATATTACATTTTTTCTCAGTCAACTTGGTTCATTTCTGACAGGTTTCTCTGCCAAATATGCGTGGGTTTCCTCCGGGGGCTCCGGTTTCCTCCCACAGTCCAAAAACATGGAGGGTAGGTGAATTGGCTTCTCTAATAACTGCCCTGGTGTGTGAATGAATGTCTGTATGTGCCCAGATATGGATTGGCGCTCTATCCTGGGTTAAACCCTAGTGCCCGATGCAGTCCTCCAGGTGGACGGTCGTTCCTGGTTGAGAGTACACTGTGCGCGTTTGGCTGCCGCTTCTCACCAGTGAGTGTGTGGATTAAGCGTTCTGAGCAGTGTGGATTGTAAAGCGTCCTTGGGTGTCTAGAAAGGCGCTATATAAGTGTAAAGATACATACATAGTATACATTTGCTCTATACACATCATTACACACTTGCTCCCAACACCCTGTTACACACTATACACTCACTACTTACACCCTGTTGCACACTGTACACTCATTCCATACACCCTGTTACACCCTCACCCCAATTCAGTGTTACATGCTACACATTGGCTTTCTACACCATATTACATTTTTTCTCAGTCAACTTGGTTCATTTCTGACAGGTTTCTCTGCCAAATATTCCCAGCAAACCCTTAGCACATGTTTGGGCCTGCCAGATCTGTCTGGCATCCTCCTGCCATCTGATCCATCTCACCACTAGGTGGTGATCAGCTGACAGCTCCACACCTCTCTTCACCCCAAGTGACCAGAACATATGGCTGCAGGTCTGATGATGCGACTATTAAATCGCTCATTGAAATGCGGCCAAGGGTATCCTGATGCCAGGTGTACATAGCCCTGTGAACCCTATGTATATAGCTATTAAAGATAAAAATACACAATAAAGAATTATTTAAGCTTTTTAGTTTATATTTGTTGATCTAATGCATTATTATTTGATGTGAAACCTACAAAAACCTCGAAAACCTATAAATCAATAATAGGAACATGTTTTTGCTGATGACTCATAGTTTTCTGCCCAGAGAGTCAAAATGAAACTGAAAGTAAACGCCGTCTTTCTTGTTCCTTTGCAGCGTCTTTATTTCTGATTATAGCGAATATCATTAGAATCTTTCATGACGAACATGACACACAAATATTGAAGGAGCGCCTTGATTTTTAGGTGGTTTTTCACACTGGATTACTCCCAGAGGCTTCACAGCACCACGATAAGAGCGCTATTTTTAGAAACGGTAGTATCTGCGCTTTCTAACGGTATACGGAGCTCACAGACGCATTCAGACATTCAAGACTTACAAAGCTGAATATATAAGGTGTGTTTCTACCCCGCAGATTGCGGGGTTAGGGTTGATTTCTCTCTGCTTGAATATGGTGTTTATTATGGATAAACTTTGATAGGCACAGAAATCCAATAACTGAACACCACTCGGGTTCAGATCAGCAGGGCCGTTCTTCCCAATCACGCCCCTCCAGGTCTCACTGTCATTACCCACGTGAGTGTTGAAGTCCCCCAGCAGAACAATGGAGTCCCCAGAATGAGTGTTCTCCAGCACCCACTCTAGGGTCCCCAAGAAGGCATTGTACTCTGAACTGCTGTTTGGCACATAAGCACAAACAACAGTCAGCGCCCTTTCCCCAACCTGAACCTGGAAAATTACCCTCTCGTCCACTGGGGTAAACCCCAACGTACAGGCGCTAAACCAGTGGGCTATGAGTAAGTCCACTCCTGCGTTACGCCTCTCACCCTGGGTAACTCCTGAGTGAAAGAGTCTCCACTCCCTCTCAAGGAGATTGGTTCCAGAGCTCATAATGTTTGTCGAGGTGAGCCCAAATATATCTAGCCGGTACCCCTCAACCTCGCTCACTAATTCAGGCTTTTTTCCACAAGAGAGGTTACATTCCATGTTCCAAAAGCCAGTTTTAGTAACTGAGGATCAGAACGGCAGGGTCCCCATCCTCAGCTGCCACCAGATCCACATCGCACCAAACCCGGATTACTACCTCTCCCACAGTTGGTGGGCCCATGGGCCGAGCCCGGCCAGACCCCATGTGTGAAAGTGACCAATGAACCCCTCCTCCAGACCTGGCTCCAGTAGGTAGAGGTGGGCGATACCAGGAATTTTGGTATCGAACCGATACCAAGTAAATACAGGGCCAGTATCACCAATATTGATACCCATACCGATACTGGAAGTCTTCACCATATGCAGCTGTAGAAGCAAAAGACAGGAGTGCCTCTCCTCGCAATGTGACTATGCGGGGGGAGCGTGCTCTGCGCTGCCTCGCACACAGACTTTAGCGGCAGAGCGGTGGAAGAGAAAAAAGGCTTGAGTATCAATCTTTTTCCATGAGTATTGATCAATACCAATACCAGCGTTGGTATCGATATTATCGATATTTGGATCGATCCGCCCACCTTTACCAGTAGGTAACCCTACTCTGGGCGAGGGAAGCTGTGTCTCTGCTGTTCTTTTTTTCATCTGGGTTTTTTATGGATCACTCTTTGTCTGGCCCATCACCTTGGACCAATTTGGCACACAAATCCCTCCACCACGTTAAGGTGGTGATACAGAGAGGGGCAGGACAATAATATTTTTTATAATATTCAATCTGTAAGCATCTCCAAAATTGACCAGGTTCTGAAACAACACCAGATGACAATGATACAGCTGTACAAAGTTCCATTTCAACAAAATGGTGACAGGGTGAAAGAGCTACGATACCAGTATGTAAAGGTAAAACACTTATGCATACTGACACATTTGCTGTAGATGAAATGTGTAACTGTTTCTTGTCCAAAATGAACATTATATGTACTTCATTAGTGCTTTTGTGCTGTATCATATCATGGAGCTGGAATCAAGAGAAAAACCCCACACTTTTATATACCTGGATGAGGCTGGCTTCTTTATATCATTCCCCACTTCAGACGAAGGGGAATTTTCACACCCCACCTGTACCATATTGTCCCCCAAAAAATAGTAATAATATACACATGCATCTCTAAATCAGTAGCTTAACATTATAACACCAGATACAACATTAATATCATTGTTCAAGCATTAAAACATACAGACAATTGGCCTACTAATTAAACTATGCTTCAGTTCCTCACTTTTCAATCTGTGCAAAAATGGCAAGGGCATAGGAGTAAGTTTGATTTTGGGGGGGACATGTTCCCACCCCATTCACAAAATATTAGATAGCTGTAAGCTGATTCCTGTAGATAAGGCAGTAAAATACTGCATTTATAATGATGTGGAATAGCATTAGATTAACATTAATGTTAGAGAGTGAGACTGTGTCCCAAACAACACACTACGGAACTTTACATGCTACACTATATATATATATATATATATATATATATATATAAAATAAGTAAATATAAATATTATTTATTTATTTTTATACTATTCAGTGCAGCAGTGTGCAGTCTGGGATAAGGTCAGAGACTGATGTTAACTTGCTGCATGTTTGTTTAAAAAGTGCTTTCCCACATCCTGAACACAGCTCATATTAACATTAACTAACTCTCAGATCCTCCTTTGTTTCCCTACCAGTTATATACGCTTTTATAACTGTAATTAGCCATCGTTGTTATCTGTTGCTCTCTTGTTACTGAACTCAAGCCCAGAGCTGGTAAAAACTAAATTTATAAACCAGACTCTGACAGTGAATCGGAGGCCAGTGAAGCTGATGGTTGGAGCAGATTTATATTTGGACAGACACCTTAATGAAGGCTGAAAGAAGACCCACGGTGTCTGACTCACTGCCAAATCGCATTAATCTCTGTGGTGCATTTTCAAAATAAATGTTTGTGAATAAAAGCATAGTTTGGTTCCAGGCAAGCTACATTTTTCTGTTCTCCTATCTAATGTTCTTTTAGTATGTTTAAGGGTTATTAATGAATCCATTGTTAGTGGGTGCTTTTTTACTGAGCAAATTTTACAGGTGACTGTCTGTGAGGAATGTGGTATGTTCTCCCTGTATCTGCGTGGGTTTCCTCTGGGTGACTGTCTGTGAGGAGTGTGGTGTTTTCTCCCTGTGTCTGCGAGGGTTTCCTCCGGGTGCTCCAGTTTCCTCCCACTGCCCCCCCCCCCCCCAAAACAAAACGTTGGTAGGTGGGTTGGAGACTCAAAAGTGTCCGTAGGTGTGAGTGTATGAGTGAATGTGTGAGTGTGTGTGTTGCCCTGTGAAGAATTGGCGCCCCCTCCAGGGTGTGTTCCCGCCTTGCACCCAATGGTTCCAGGTAGGCTCTGGACCCACCACAACCCTGAACTGGATAAGCGGTTACAGACAATGAAACAATGAATGAATGAATTATTAAAGACATGCTCATTAATAAAGAAATGCTTGTTTCTTCAGATTCCTTGTGCCCCACATGCGATACCTACACGCCCCACTAGTGGAGCATGCCCCACACTTTGAGAAACGCTGCTCTAAACCCTGTTAAATGCTAAATATGTGGTGTACACCCCATTGCACATGTACTACCTAAACAACTTTACACACTCTCTCTCTACACGACACTGCACATGACACATTCACTCCTTATATTCCTAGATACTACTCATTTCTGAGTACACCCTGCTACACACTTTTAACTCACTCCCTATTCCCCATTTCACACTCGCTTTCTACAACTGGTTACACACTACACACCTGCTCTCAACACTCCATGGCACACTCTCAAACTACACCACATTACACGATAAACACTCTTTTACAAACTACACATTCACCCCCTACATACTGTTGCATGTTTACATTCCTACACCCGGTTACACATTACACACTCACACCTACACCCTGTTACGTACTGCAAATTCTCACCCTACACCCTGTTTTACGCTATGCACTTGCTCATTACACCCAATTGGTCTTTGTGTGTGTGTATCTCTTGAGGTCTGTGTGTGGAGATGCAAGGTGTGTATGTGTGTTTTGAGGACTGTGTTTGTGTTCTCGTGTGTTTAGTAGTGTGTGCATTTCATTGTGTGTGTTCAGATCATAAAAAGGTGCTAAAATGAACACAGACCAAAACCAAACACATCAAAATCACATGAAAGTATATTAGAGCAGTACTCACTGATTGTGGACTTCAGTTGGTCAGTCTGGAACCCGAGACTCTCGTCAAACACCAGTCTTAAAATAACCACATCCAGCCCTCACAACCCTGCCACACACACACACACACCACAACCCTCCCACATGCACACCCTAAGTCACACACACACGCACGCATCCTACACAAACCTTTCTCATGTGCAGGATTCAATAAGGTGCATTGTGTAATAAAAACTCAACCAAAGATACCGTTTTAAAAATGTATTCAGTTACTGTTGAACAACCAACTGTCCACAAAGCTTTAAGAGTCCACAAGACAGCCTTAAGTGCAAAATGTGTTTAATACTGCTGCTAAATATAGCCAGTAGACTAAGGACACCCATGAACATAATAACATAAACCTATTCATGAGACACACATCACAGCAGGGAGCTCAATATAAGAAAAATATAAACAAAGTCTAAAACCCAATAAACTCTACAGGTTTGATTATTTTTTGCCCAAATTATCAACTCAAAAATAAATTGCACATTACTAGGTCCAGGTACAGCCTTTTGGCATATTAGTGCAGTAGAACTAACAACATTGAACCTTGCATGTTCTACATAACATCAGAAAATGAGCACAGTGAATGTTTTAGACATTCTCTCCAACACTGTAAACAAAAACACAGTCCTTGCATTTGAAGAAATCAGCTGTCTCAAATACAGGTTTTTAAGACTGTGTGTGTGAGAGAGAGAGAAAGAGAGATAAGAGAGAGAGAGAGAAACCAGAGCAACCGGAGGAAACCCACATGGACATGGGCAGAACACACCACACTCCTCACAGACAGTCACCCGGCGGAAACCCACATGGACATGGGCAGAACACACCACACTCCTCAAAGACAGTCACCCGGCGGAAACCCACATGGACATGGGCAGAACACACCACACTCCTCAAAGACAGTCACCCGGAGGAAACCCACATGGACACGGGCAGAACACACCACACTCCTCACAGAGTCACCCGGAGGAAACCCACACGGACACAGAGAGAATACACCACACTCCTCACAGACAGTCACCCGGAGGAAACCCATGCAGACACAGGGAGAACACAACAAACTCCTCACAGACAGTCACCCGGAGGAAACCCACGCAGACACACGGAGAACACACCAAACTCCTCACAGACAGTCACCCAGAGCATGTCTGGTGTTTGAAGCATCAGTGAAACACTTGGATCCAATAGGCAGGCTGCTCCTGGTGTAGCATCAAATTATGGGTAATCAGGGCTAAGAATGGCAGCAAAATGTTTTTATCAAGACTTCAGCAGCACTTGAGCTTACTGCTTCCCAGCAGCAGTAGTCATCCGAAGGTGTGCTTCAAGGTTGAGCAGACATGGCACTACATGTGAAAATGACTGGCTGTCATTCTGAAGCTGTTCTGTATGAATGGCAAAGGGATCAATCAGCTTGACCAGTTTTTCCCACTTATCCCAGTCACTTGTGAGAAGAGTATTAATGCCCAACTACTCAAGTATTTGATTTAGTTCAGTTCTGAGAGTTTTGCCATGCTTTTTGTTCATTGCTTCATTTGCCACTGACAATTTCCTCACAGGCCCCCTCCAGGGTGTATTCCCACCTTACGCCCAATGATTCCAGGTAGGCTCTGGACCCACCTTGACCCTGAATTGGATAAGCGGTTACAAATAATGAATGAATGAATGAATGAATTTCCTCACAGTGTGTACCAACTTTCTTGCTTTTGATATGAGCAAATGCTGGAGTCGTTATTTGTCACAATGAGCAGCACCTTGTCTTCTCTTTCACCCCATGCAACTAATGTCTCATCAATGCAGCAAGCAATGGACTCCCCACTGTGTGGGTGCTCCATTCAGTGTAGGTTAAGCAGAGCATGGTGGACCTATGCTGTTAATCCTCCCTTGCTCCAACCATCTAAACAGAGGGTCAGCTTTCTCACATCCTGTCAGGCTCGTAGGGTGGCGGACTGACTGAGGCGGACGCACTCGCTAAACACAGTACTTTTAATTAAAGAAATATAACAAAACAAAGAAACTTTGACAGAAGGAAAACAAACAGGGAACCAAGTAGGCCAAACTAGACACGGGGAAACTGCAGAGACAGACAGACACGAGACTAGATAACACGACCAACTTGACATAATACAAAGGAGAACGAGTAGGAGAATGAGTACGAGAACAAATGCACGCAACAGTACAAATGAACGACAACAGGAAGTGAGGGAAGGGGACTTAAATACACGAACAGACGAGACACACCTGAAACAGATAACGAAGGGGTGACGAACAAGGAGGCGGAACAAAGGCGGACACAAAAAACAACAACAAACATAGCCATGTGCTTGCTCTCAGCTCTTCTCACACTGGCAAGAAGCAGCAGCCAAACATGCACAACGTACTCTCAAGCAGGAACAACTGTCCACCTGGAGAATTGCATCAGGCACTATGGCTTCACCCAGGATAAAGTGCCAAACCATATTTGAGCACATGCACATTCACTCCCACACATACAGACATTCATTCAAAAACACACTCATTCACTCACACCAGGACAGTAATTACAGAAGCCAATTCACCTAACCTCATATTTTTGGACTGTGGGAGGAAACTGGAAACCCTGGAGAAAATCCATGCACATGGGGAAAACATGGAAACTCCACCCAGATAGGACCTGTACCTAAGATCCCAGCACTAGAAGGCGAACATGCTAACCACCAAGCCAAGACCTGGATGAATAGAACAACAGAGACACAGCTTCCCTTGCCTGGTGTTCTGTTCCTCGTAACTGAAACTGCATCTTGGAACATGGAATGTAACATCTCTGGTGGGAAAAGAGCCTGAGCTGGTGTGTGAGGTTGGGAGGTACTGGCTTGATATAGTTGAGCTCACCTTGACACACAGTATGGGATCTGAAACCAATCTCTTTGAGAGCGGGTGGATGCTTTTTCACTCTGGAATTGCCCAGGGTGAGAGGCGTAAGTCAAGAGTGGGCTTACTCATAGCCCCCCTGGCTTAGCGCCTGTATGTTGGGATTTTCCCCAGTGAACAAGAGGGTAATTTGTGCTTATGCACTGAACAACAGTTCGGAGTACCTGGCCTTCTTGGGGACTCTAGAGTACTCATTCTGGTGACTCCATTGATCTGCTGGGGGACTTCAATGCTCACATGGGCAATGGCAGTGAGAACTGGAGGGGTGTGATTGGGAGGAACGCCCCAAGTACTGTTGTTATTGGATTTCTGTGCCCGTCACAGTTTATCCATAACGAACACCGTATAAGTACACCTGGTATCAGGATATCCTAGGCCGCATTTCGATGATTGACTTTATAGTTGTATCGTCAGACCTTCAGTCATATGTTTGGCAAGCTTGGGTGAAGAGAGGTGCTGAGTCGTCAACTAATCACTACCTAGTGGTGAGTTGAATCAGATGGGGCAGGAGGATGCCGGACAGACCTGGCAGGCCCAAACGTGGGTTGAGGGTTTGGCAGAGGAACCTGTTAGAAAGATCTTCAACTCCCACATCGCTGTGGCAATCCACGCACTCGGTTGTGGAGACCCCCGGGTGAAGGAGGCTGTCAAGCTGAAGAAAGTGTCCTATTGAGCCTGGCTGGCTCAAGGGACACTGGAGGCAGCTGACGGGTACCGAAGGGCCAATCAGATTGCGGCTTCATCTATGTAAACAATATCTGAAAAGCTAACTAGAAGTTAACGCCCTGATATGTACATGGGGAATAGGGTGGTGCCCTTTTTGTTGTAGTGGGATCCAGCTTGGCCTATGGAGTGTGTGAAAAGAAGGGGTGATCATCCCTGAATACTTTTTAAAATGAGAGCTTCATGATTTTTTTTTTTTCGTATGTCTTCCTAGACCTACCCAGGTTAATGTGTCTATACCTTTACCTGCTTTAAATAAAGAACAGATCATGTTCTCTTTTAACCTGAAACCTGTGTTTGTGAAATATTTTAAAGATTTTTTTTCTAATTAGACAGATAACCCCCCTCTGGCTGACAGCTTCTTCGTGGGTTGGGGAACAATCAATTTATTATTGTGTTGTTTTTTTTTTTTTAATGCGGTGGATCTTGTGTGCTATTTTGGTGTTTAAATTATTTAGTTTAATTGTGTTAATGTGTGACGATTTTTTGTGGTGGGTTGTATTTTTATTTATTTATTTATTTGGGTTCTTTTTCATACATTGCTTGCACTGCGGTCACGCCATCTGACACTCAATTTTCACTGGAGTCAAACCAGCCTCCACTTGGAAAAGCTTGGTCAAACTAGCCCCCACTTAGTTTTGGTGTAACTGCATATTCTGAACATTATGGTAAGAGCAAAATAAAAGCCAAAAGTCACTGAAAGGAAATCTATGTAATAAATAAATAATTTTCTAAACAAAAAATGCATGAATAAAAAATAATAGTTTGTAGAAATAATGAAGATATCAGAACTTGTCACTCAAGTCATTCTGATGTGCCATTTCAAAATAAAGGCCCTTTGTGTTGTCCCATCTCTGTACCTTTAAATCCAAATTTAGATCACTAATAAAAGGAAACCATTTGTTTGCACAAAAAAATTCACTTAATAATGATAGTACAACCCCTGATTATGTCACTCACTTAACATCAAGTCATTCTGATGTGCCATTTCAAAATAAAAGCACTTTGAATGGCCCATCTGTGTAACTTTAATTCCAAATTTATATAATTATTAAAAGGAAACCATTAGTTTGCACAGAACAATTTCACTTCATAACGATAGTACACCACCTAAATACATCTTTGAGTTAATATCAAGTTATTCTGGTGTGCCATTTTAAAAGAGAACCACTGTAAATTATCATATTTCAATTATATTCACTTTGCATGTTGAGATTGTTATTAAAACACATCCTCCTGTTTGCACACACCACTTTAACCTCATAATGAAAGTACACTACTTGAATAAGTCTCTCACTTAATATCAAGTTATTCTGTTGTGCCATGTCAGAATAGTACCACTGTAAACCATCACATTTCAGTTATATTCACTCGATATTGAAACTAATATTAAAAATCATCTAGATTACACACACCATTTTCAATTCATAATGAAAGTACACCACATGAATATGTCTCTAACATAATATCAAGTCATTGTGGTTAGTAATGCCAAAACAAAGGCCTCGTAAATAACAATTTATCAGTTGTATTCCCTTTATGTTTAAACTTTTATTAAATGGAATCCTGTTGTTATTTCACACCAGTTCCACTTAATTACAATGGTAGTACAGCACCTGAGTGTGTCAGGTAATATCAAAACATTCTGTTTTTGTGTTTTAACATTGAATTTGTCATCTAATTTATATTCCTAACAATATATGACTATATATGGTTCAAAATGTTATGAAATTAATTGTTCCTTTTTCATGCAGAACAAATTATCATCAGTGCTCAATGTTAATTTATGTTAATTGACATATTATGCATATTATGTCATGAGATCTATCCTCCTAATTGACATTTTTGATACCCATGTGGTTTCAGGGAACTCGATGGATATGCTTTTGAACATGAGACAAGCATGTAATAAAAATATTTAGGAAAATTATAACTAAAACAAGGACAGATAATACTCACAGCTCATCAATCATAGTGGACATTTATACTTACTTTAAATCATGTGTTTATTAACTGAATCAATACTTTTCAGTGAATTATTCCTGCAATTCTTTTTATCAGTCTATGCATTATTATTATTATTGTTGTTTTTGTTGGATTGTAGTCGTTTTATTTGTCTGTATATATTTTATATAGTATATTCACTGCTAATCATTCAATACATTTCTGTGAACTTGTGTAATCTGCCTGTGTATAGTCACCTATATAGATTTTTTCTGAGTAATATATCTTCTTATGTGTAACATGCTTGGTGAAATAAAGTGTTCTATGTACCACAATAAATGTGTGAACATTCAGCTGAAAAAACAAATTGTAATGTCTACATCATTGCCTGCACCATTGCCTATGATATATACAGAGATGTGTTTATCTTATTTGTCTTTCTCTGACTGAAATGCGGCAAAGTTTGGAGACAGGGCTTGGTACCGGAATGTTGCTGGTTCGATCTCCAGGACCAGCAGGAACTTCCATGGCTGAAGTTCCCTTGAGCAAGGCACTGAACTCCTGTGTTCACTGCCACAGATGATTTAAATACGGATTGTACTGGATCATGAAGTAAGTTTTAGTGACATAATTCTAAGAATATGGACATTATTTTTAATTTCTGTTTGTTGAAAATGCTTTTTAAGGGCCACCACACTGACCATAAATGTGTTGGGTAATGTTAATTTTAATAAAGTTTCCTGGGTCATTTTTGTATTTCAGTGTGTTTGACTTTTGCACATCTACTTGTAATTGATAAATATCTTCTTTATATCTTGTAACGCATAATGCAGAATTGTTCTCAACTCCTCCGCTGATTCTTGATGACATACTGAGGAGGATGGACAGAAATTGCATTAAACCATGCTTGTTTTGATTGAGGGGTGAAAGGTTTTGAATCAAATTCTTACTGATCCAGGACACCAGGTTAGGTGTTTGTTGATTATATTGAGAACACTGAAATTTTGCTTAAATGCTGCAGCAGTGCTCTTTAATAGATGTTATAACCAAATGTATCTGGAGATAAACAGTACCTTTTTGACATGAGGTTTAATATATCCCTCATATACCACTACACACAAAGAACACAAGTGAAGAATTTAAAATGAACATGCAAGAAAACTATTTGCATATGTAACACTCCTATTGTCTAACCTGGTAATCTGTGTACTATACAGCAACAATTAAGCTCAGTAGACACAGGAAATATAGGAGTTTGCTACTCTAAGGACCAGTATGTCTAGGCTTGTTAAGGAGGTGGGGGTGTGTGTCAGCATGAACCACAAACAAGAAAAAGTAAAGGTAAATCATTGGCTTTACTTAAAAATATACATATACAATTAAACATACAAAACACAAGTAATGGCTTGTGAGATATTATTGTTGCTATTTATGTAGCTTGTTCTAAGTTTACACCTTTAAATCTCAATAACCCAACAAATAATATCTAATCAAGGAATATAAAAAATAATAAAATAAAAAAACAATTGTTAAACCATTAGGTGCAATGAGGAAAGAAAAATAAATGTGTCTCAGTCTCTCAATTGTAGCCCTAACACGTAACCAGGTAGTTCAGCACAACTCAAGAGTGGTCAGATCTGTCAGTTCTTTTGGGTGGCTCGCCATCAATTTCACAGAAGGGTTCCAAGATGAAAGGGGAAATCCACTCTCCAGGACTTCCAATGCCCTCTAAAAACCTGACCTGCTAAATCACACTGACCTTCACTCTTAGTTATATTCAATTTCGTTACTACATCACGTAATAGTAACATTACAATACACAGTTTCTTACTAACTAAAACAACTTTTCATTTACAGGTCTTCAGAACCATAACATACAAGGTAAGTATTTCAAATATATATATATATATATATTGCATGTACTTTTCCCACACAATAAAGTTACATATTTTATCTTTTCTTTGCAGATATAAAACACAAAAAGATACTTCATTCACAACATATATCACATTCAATAAAACTTTCTATATCCAACCAATACAGTGATTTCTCTTTAATTATACACAAACCCATTTTAAGATTTAAATGGAATATACCTTTGGGATGAATGTACAGCTGTTAGTTTTCCTCTAGAATAAGCTCTAGAACCAGCAACTGCTATGAGTAGAAAACATTGATTTATTTGACATTTATTAATTTAATTTTGCTTTAAACTGAGTTAAAACCAACAGTTTTACTATATTGTATCTTTTTTTAAACTTATATCCAGTTTTTATTAAGTAATCTTGTCCATGTATATTACTGAACTGAGTATTATATTAGACCATGCGGTCTTGTAGCATAGCTAGCGAGAATGCCATTAAACTCACCAAAAACTGTGTTTATAAGTCAAGTTATAAACCACAGAGAGTCTTCTCGACACTGTTTCAACTATTGGTAGCTGTATCTTCAACCAGGTACTTTTTACAACAAAGAACTGTGATTTTAATTGTTATTTAGGCTAACTGGGAGCTACAGCTCCTTCTTCCAGGGAATGAAGAGAGAAAAGAACAAAAAAAAAAAAAAAAAAAAAAACGCTATTTGCTGGATTAGCTATCACCAATAAGCAGCAGCTGAGGTGGGACAAACTAAACTGTCCAATATGATACACCTTAGTGATACACCTTAGTGCATCACTCAGCTCAATCAAATTAACCCCTAAACTGCTGAGGAGCTTTAAACTGTGAGTGGTCTGTATCTCACATGAAATGGGGGTTACACATATAATTACATAACACATCTGTAGTTACAAAGTGTACAACATAGCCCTGTCATAACATGTAACTTAATGAAACTATTAAATAGGCCTCCGGTTCTAAATGTAATGTCCCTTACTTTACCCGGACTTCTCCAGAGATTGTATTTAAATGTGTCTTGGTGCTTGGTGCCAATAGTTTTGATAATATTTTATATTAATTATAAAATTAGGTCCAATTTAAAACACCATTTCTTTTTGTATTGTTATTGTTCAGTTGTGATTTTAGTAGTATGCTTCTATTAAGACTGCCATTAATAGAAAAAATGATTTCTTTTTCAATTAATAAACGTAATGCATTTTTCTCTTCATTTCATAATAAATGCATAATTATTTTACTCTATCACTTACAAAAAGAAACATTTTGGCTACTGCTAATACTGTGCATTTTTTATCGGGGCACAACATCAAATACATCAGATGAACAAGATTTTATTAAAATCAGAGTTCCAGAGACACTTCATACTTTTATATGGAAAGAAAAGATTGGGAGAACATCAAAATAAAATGAAAGCAAAAATGTTTTAAAGGACTGCAGTGGACAAATGTTATTTCTAAAGGATTGCGAACTATATATCCTTATTGCTCTATTGCATTCAAAAGGCATAGACTAAAGGCTTTAGGATCCAAAATGGCAAGCCCTGAATTCTGCTGTCTTGGCTACTGTAGGTTTGAGGATTGCCCAGTCACTGTTACTGTGACTGTAGAAAATGAAAACGACTTAAAAGCAAAGGTTGTGAATCTGGGCATTGTTATTAGTAACTCCCTAGTGATTTGGTCTCAGGTCAACAAAATTATGGGTATTGCACTTAAATTTCACAAACATTCTCCTGACTTTGCTCGCTGGTGGCAAACCTTTTCTTTCTTCTCTGTGGGCTAATGCTGGTATTGTAACACTGAAAGAGTTGTATAGTGGGAAAGGGCTCAAATATTTCACTAATATCACAGACTCATTCCATACCTGGTTTCTCATACTTTTTGTATCTTAGATTAAGCGCTGCTCTGCGAGCATATGTGGTCCCTTGGGATGCTCCTCTGGAAACACATCCACTTCTGGATCTTTTGAAATTCAGTTCCTCTTCTCGTGGATTAATTTCTAAGATATATAGTAAACTTGCATCTTTTATACCACAAAAACTTGGTGTGGTGAGAGTCTGGAGCTATGATTAGTCTGTAAATGAAGAGGCATTGGATTTGAACCAGGTGTGGAATAATATATTTGCTTCCTCTAAGGATTTTGCTCATCAATTACTTCACTATAAATTTGCCCATAGATATTATATTACCCCATACTGTGCATTCCAGATGAATCTGTCTTCTGATAACTTATGTCACAAATACTCATTGGGGACTATTGGCACATTCATGCATGTTTTCTGGAAGTGTCCTCCAAGTATGCAACATTGGAAAACAGCTGTGACTTTGTTATCTTCCCTGTTAGGTCACGATTTTCTCAGTTCTTCAGCTTGGTTTTTGCTTGGAGATGATTCCACTATTAATGTAAACTTTTGTGAAAAGAAAATAATTATGGCTGCCCTGTATCACGATCAAGAAAATTATTCTTACATTCATACAGTCTGTGGTATGTTTAAACTCTGCATTTTTGCATTATTATTTGGATGTACTTCTATTGGAACGAGCCACTGCCAGGCTACATCATGCTAAGGTTTGAGAGATGGTCCGAAGCTACTGCTTTTGTTAAAGACAAACTGGCTGACTTGTGAAATTGTATGCAGTGTATTACATACATTCACTTTTTTTTTGCCCAAAGGTGGAATTTCAAGGTGAATGGAGCATTCCACAATCATGCAGACCTGAAAAGACGACCCATAAGAGTAGACGGCAGAGATTTGATGGGAAAAAACTTAAAGAAACAATTACCCAGATCTAGAAAGAATAATGAAATTACCAGATGATGTAATGGAACCTGGCCACAGAGATGAGGCTCCTACTCCTCAAGTTCCTCCAGCTCCAGATTATGGTGGAAAAAAAAAAAGAATACTCCGGATGAGGTCCTCCAGAAGGTGTTTTTGCACCTAAAATGTGCTATGCTCTGGTCACTAAGGAGCATTAAAATATTTCAGGAAAGATGCAGGGAAGACATTGTTTATCTTGATGCTATGGGTAGCATCAAAAAGAAAGAGTGTGTTCTCCTCCCTTCTACATTTAGGAGCTAGTGGTCAGGAATCCACAAAAGGTTAATCTCCTTTGCCAGTTGCTACTTGTCTGGCATGTGACCATACAACAGCCTCTGTAACCTATTTTCTTGAGGCATTCCAGACTGATGCGGCACATACTTTTGGACGGAAAGGCATGCAGGCTCATGTAATGCTCATTTATGATAGGTCAATTGTACTAATGCAAGTGATATGTTTGTCATTCACAAAGAAAAATCTGCAGGATACCATGAATCATTATAAAATTTCCAGTGGAAAGGGAACAAAGGAAGATTTTGATTTGCCTGTTCTCCATCGCTGCCTGAGTCATGTGATGAAGAATGCCAAGGAGATGTGCAAGAAGTAGTGAGTATCACCTGCTACAAACCGGATTCCACAAAGTTGGGATACTAAACAAATGATGTGGAGGTGCCAACATCTAATATTTTATTCAGAATAGAACACAAATCACAGGTCAAAGTTTAAACTGAGAGAATGTATCATTTTAAGGGAAAAATTTCATGGCGTCAACAAATCCCAAAAAAGTTGGGACAAGGCCATTTTTTACCACTTTGTGGCATCCCCCCTTCTTCTTACAGCACTCAGCAGACGTCTGGGGACAGAGGAGACCAGTTTCTCAAGTTTAGAAATAGGAATGCTCTCCCATTCATGTCTAATACAGGCCTCTAACTGTTCAATCGTCTTGGGCGTTCTTTGTCGCACCTTCCTCTTTATGATGCGCCAAATGTATAGGTCTATAGGTGAAAGATCTGGACTGCAGGCTGGCCATTTCAGTACCCGACAGAACAGTCTTCCATTTTGCCACACTCCATTTTAAAAGACCCCTGGCCCAGTGCAAATGTCTGAGCTTAGAAATGGCTTCCTCTTTGCACTTTAGATTTTCAGCTGGCAACGGCGGATGGCACAATGGATTGTGTTCACTGACAATGCTTTCTGAAAGTATTCCTGAGCCCATTCTGTTATTTCCTTGACAGTGGCATTCCTGTTTGAGGTGCAGTGACGTTTAAGGGCCCGGAGATCACGAGCATCCAGTAGAGTTTTACGGCCTTGACCCTTACGCACAGAAATTGTTCCAGATTCTCTGAATCTTTTGATGATGTTATGCACGGTTGATGATGATAACTTAAAAATCTTTGCTATTTTACGCTGGGTAACACCATTCTGGTATTGCTGCACTATCTTTCTGCGCAACAATGGTGGAATTGGTGATCCTCTTACCATCTTGGCTTCAGAGAGACACTGATACTCTGAGAAGCTCTTTTTATACCCAATCATGTTGTAAATTGACCTAATTAGTGTTAATTGGTCTTCCAGCTGTTCGTTATATGTTAAATTTCCTTTTTTCAGCCACTTATTGCTACTTGTCCCAACTTTTTTGGGATTTGTTGACACTGTGAAATTCTAAATCAACGCATTTTTCCTTTAAAATGTTACATTTACTCAGATTAAATTTTGATCTGTCATCTATGTTCTATTACGAATAAAACATTGACATTTGCCATCTCCACATCATTGCATTCAGTTTTTATTCCCAAATTGTTTAGTGTCCCAACTTTTTGGAATCCGGTTTGTATTACCACAGAATATTATAAGCTTAAATTACATAAATCACTGTGGGTTAATTTTTTTTTATTCTGAGCATTTAGTTTTTCAAAAGAAATGCTTGCATAGTTCATATGTGGTGAATCAGACTTTATTGTGCATGGTAGACACACATCAACAAGAAGTTGACAATGTGAATGCAATGAACAATCTCAACAAAACTTGCATATGCAAATGTACTCCAAGAAAAGAGTAAACCTCTCTACAAGTTATAATAACATACACACTTAAAATGATGTTTTACAAGGGTTCCATTTCTTTTTACTAAAGAACCCTTGTGAAACCATAATTTTTTTGTGTGTATGTAGGATATAGTTATGTCCATTTACATAACATTAAAACATAAGTATGTTATAACAAGTAACATAATTCTTAGCTGAAAAACTTGTGTTTTATGTATTGATGCATAGAGTATTGTCTATGCATTATATTGTCTAACAATCTATCTATCTATCTATCTATCTATCTATGTTATATTTTATCAATGCAGCGCACCAAACCACTACCATCTGTCCATGCAGGTTTTTGGCCTCAGGTACTTTGGGGGAACAAGATGACATGGTGCAAAGGGCTGCTGTTGTGTTTTCCAGTCCATGCTGTGGACCAAATGTTGAAAAACCTTTCAATAATCTGCAATCTTGGCTGCAAAATAAAAAGTTTCAGTTTTACATGACTCTGCCACATATCAAAATACTGCTGATGATACACAGGTAAATTCCATTCATTCTACATGTAAAGGCATTATTGAGGCAGATTCTATTATCAAAAAGGACACAAGATAAATAAAACCAGCAATTATGATGTTTTAGAGAAAATAGAATTAATTTATTTTCAAAACTGATACATTCATTTAAGGATTGCATTTGTATTTGAAAATATTCTATTATCAAAGAAAGGTTTGAACATCACATTTATTTTATAATGGTGAAATCACACATCTTTTAGAACTTTCACACACAAAATAGCGGTATGCCCTATATCTTTCCCTGGCCCACAAATCATTTTTTAACATTTACCTAAAGGTTTTGCCTATTGTACCCATTTCCACAAAGTCTGATATATGGTATAATTGATAGGATTGGTATATGACTCTGCTGCAGTTTTGATAGGATATTCTCCCATTCTTGTCTGATGCCTTTTTGGCCAGAATGTTGTTTCATGATGTGCCAAATGTTTTCTATTGGTGAAAGGACTGAACTGCAGGTGGCCAGTTCAGCACCAGGACTCTCATTCTGTGAAGCCATACTATTGTGATGGATGCAGTATGTGTTTTAGCATTATCTTGCTAAAATATCTAAGACCTTCCTTGAAAGAGTTGGCATGGCAACATATGTTGTTGTAAAACCACTACCTACTGTTGAGCATTGAGGGTGTCAGGACATAACAGAAAGCTGACAGTCGCGGAACACAGTAAACAGTCTTTTTAATGTCGTTATCCAAAAGAGTAATCACAAGGCAGGCAAAGTTCAAAAACAGGAGCAAACAGTACCTCAGAGGATGGACAAAAACCGTAGTCAAAAACAGGCAGAGTTCGAAAACCAGAGAATGCAAACAATACCAACAGGGACAAGACAGAAGACGTAAATCGGGAACACAGGCAGGAAGTAGGCAACAGGAGACCGTCAGACAAAGTACAAGGGAACGCGTTGTATGCATGGGAGAACCAAAGCAATACTCGGCAGGGAACAGTTCTCAGAGTGAGGTATATATAGGGAGACAAACAGGTGTGTGTAATTAGAATTCTGGTGAGGGAGACCGGCGGGTAGTCATGTGACTGACAGGTGCATTCTGGGAATTTGAGTCCTGAGATGTAGGCGTGACAGTACCCCCCCCCCCCAAGACACCGGAGGAGGCCTGGAACGAGGACGACCACGACGACGACCACCCAGCGGAACAGAGTCACCGGAGCTATGGACTTCTGCACATGCGGAGGACTGAGATTGACATGGGTTTCTGGATCGAGACATAGGAAGGGACGGAGCGGGATTAGATACTGATCCTCTCGGGCGACCTCTGGGACGGGGAGCCGGCTTCTCAGGATGACGAGAGTGAAACGCCAACACGAGACCCGGATCATAGATGTCCTTTGCTGGTACCCATAAACGCTCCTCAGGACCGTACCCCTCCCAATCAATAAGATATTGAAGAGTTCCTCCACGTCTACGAGAATCCAGCACCTCTCGCACAGCATATGTGGAAGAGTTCCCAACGTCCAATGCCGTGGGCGGAACGTCGTCGGGCTGCAACTCATTCAAAGGGCCTGGGACCACAGGCTTGAGGAGAGACACATGAAAGGAATTAGCAATACGGTATTGTGCAGGTAATTCCAACTTATAAGTAACTTCATTAATTTTATCAGAAATACGAAAAGGACCAATGTACTTGGGAAGGAGCTTCCTGCACGTCCCCTCAAACCTGATATCCTTTGTAGCCAACCATACTCTTTCTCCAATCTGGAATAACGGGGAATTTGATCTGTTCCTATCAGCTTGTTCCTTATATCGGGAAAGGGCCTCTGTGATGTGAAGATTAGTTTCCTCCCACACCTCCTCACTGCGTCTCATCCACTAGTCGACTGATGGAATTCCAGATGTTGCTGCAGTCCAGGGTGCCAACGGGGGTTGATAACCTAATATACACTGAAATGGGGTGAGAACTGTAGTCGAGTTAACCAAGGAGTTTTGGGCTATTTCTGCCCACACCAAGTACTGGAACCAGTCTTGTGGATTCTCATGACAATACATTCGTAAAAACTTTCCCAGCTCCTGATTAACCCGTTCACACTGGCCATTACTCTGGGGATGATATCCAGAGGTGAGACTAACATTTACCCCTAGATGTTCAAAGAAAGCTTTCCAGACATGTGAAGTAAACTGAGGACCTCGATCAGATAAAATGTCTTCAGGGATTCCATAATGACGGAATATATGTGTATATAAAGCTTTAGCTGTATCCAGGGCCGTGGGTAATGAAGGAAATGGGATGAACTTAACTCCTCTAGAGAACCGATCAATGACTGTGAGGACTGTAGTAAATCCCTCCGATAGAGGTAGGTCAGTGACAAAATCCAGCGCCAAATGCGACCAGGGACGTTCTGGAACAGGTAGAGGCATTAATTTTGTAACAATTACCCTAAACGATATTGTTAGAATGTTTGCTACAAAAATATGAGGGGGATACCACATGGGACAGCATAAATGCTACAGTGTTAAAAGAAGACAAGGTAGCTGAAATGAGACCTTTTATCTAGTATAATGTTTACTAATTATCTTACTCATAATATTACAACATTAATAACAAGAAAAAAAAATGTATATATTCATATAATATAAACATACAAAAAAAACATATACAAAAACCAACTAACCAATTAAACAAACCAAAAGAAAAAACCCATAAACAAAATAACTCCTCAAAACACAGTCCTTTTTATCCTATAGGAGCATGGGCTTAGGTTTGGTAGATCCTTAATGGAAAAGGAGATAATTAGTCCCACCATTTGAAATGCAGTCCAGAAAGGATGAGCAGCAGGTGGAAGATATAGACTTGAAGGAACTTGAGTACGGCAAACCCTCCAAGCAGTTTCTCAAATCACAGCCATCCGCACATTAAGAACCTCCTTCTGTATAAAAGGGTGAAAATGAATTCCCCAACTAACATGTTCTTAATCCATTAGCATTAGCATGCTAGTATAAAAAACAGGCTTAGCCTAGCACTAGCATTAGCATTATATTAGCATAACATCAGCATTGTTGCATAAGTAATACATACTCACAATGAGCCTGAAACTTAAAGTTTCTCACAAGGAGGTCTTCCAAGCAGAGAGTACATGTGCCTGTAGGTCAACTCTCTCCTACTCTTACTTGGCTTCCCCTATTTATAACCCTAGACATGTTAACCTCCCTCCTGCCCCCTAGAGGATAGGAGGAGGTATACCATAATTAGTGACCAGGTTGGTTACAATTTACCTGCCGGAAGGGTTTTAGGTGTCTTTGCCTGAGCACAAACTGAACAAGATGCTACAAATTCATGTACATCCGCTCTTAATGACCCCCACCAATAACGTGCTAGAATAAGCTGTGTAGTGCGTCTCTCTCCGGGATGACCTGATGACAGTGACGAATGGGCCCAGGTAATCAGCCTATTACGAAATTCTGGCGGTACATAAGTTTTGCCTTCCGGACAAGCTTCAGATACTCCTTTTGACCGATTTTCCTGTGCAATCAGTTCGTCTAATTCCCATCTGATAGCTGCCACCGAAACGGAGGAAGGTAGTATAAACTTAGTTGATTCTTCACCTTTCTCCCCTAATTCATTCTGATTAAAACGAGAGAGCGCATCTGCTTTAAGGTTACGATTACCTGGCTGAAACGTGATGGAAAACCGGAACCGGGAGAAAAACAGCGACCACCTAGCTTGCCGAGAGTTCATACGTTTTGCAGTACGAATATATTCCAGATTCTTGTGGTCAGTTAGGACTGTGAAAGGATGTAGAGAACCTTCTAGCCAGTGTCTCCATTCCTCTAAAGCTAACTTTACCGCTAAAAGTTCTCTATCTCCGATACCATAATTTCGTTCAGCAGGTGATAATTTATGTGAAAAAAAAGCAATGGGGTGTAACTTAGGAAGTTCCCCACTACGTTGAGATAGTACCGCCCCTACACCCGTCTCTGATGCGTCTACCTCAACCACAAAGGGGAGTTCAGGGTTAGGATGTTTTAATATGGGAGCGGTAGTCTTGAGACGTTCAAAAGCACCTTGGGCCTGAGCAGACCAACACAAACGATGAGGACTACCCTTCAGTAAAGCAGTAAGTGGGGCTTTATTAGGAACTAAAATTCCTAATAAACCGTCTGTAGAAATTCGCAAACCCTAAAAAGCGTTGAAGCTCTTTCACGTTAGTTGGGACTGGCCAGTTTACGACCGCCTCAACCTTCTGGTCGTCCATGACTATACCAGACACACTGATAACATATCCCAAGAATGAAATGGTTTGTTGATGGAATTCACATTTTTCTCCTTTGACAAAAAGGTTATTCTCCTTTAAACGCTGAAGCACTTGACTGACCTGTTTTATGTGAGTTTTAACATCTGGAGAGTAAATCAAAATGTCATCAATGTACGCAATTACAAATTTTCCCAACATATCCCTGAAAATGTCATTGATAAACTCCTGGAACACAGATGGAGCGTTTGCCAACCCATAGCTCATCACTAAATACTCATAATGTCCCTTGGTAGTACTAAAAGCAGTTTTCCACTCGTCCCCCTCCTTAATTCGCACTAGATTGTAGGCACTACGAAGGTCCAACTTGGAGAAGATGGTAGCACCTCTAAGTTGCTCTAATGCAACTGGAATAAGGGGTAGAGGATATACAAATTTCTTAGTTATATCGTTCAGAGCACGATAGTCTATACAAGGTCTTAATCCACCATCCTTCTTTTTGACAAAGAAGAAACCCGAAGATATTGGAGACTTTGATGAACGTATAAACCCGTGTTAGAGCTTCTTTGACATACTCTTCCATGACTCTTTCTTCCAAATTCAAAGGATAAATACGTGATTTAGGTAAGGTAGCACCTTCTACAAGTTCTATCGCACAGTCATACGGCCTATGCGGGGGTAGTTTAGTAGCTTTTGTTTTACTGAAAACTTCTAAGTATTGGGAATAAACGGGAGGAAATTTTACTGACATGGTTGAATCTGGACTCTCCACGGAAGTGGAATGGATAGAAATGTTTTTAAGGGCTAAACAGTTTGTGTGACATAAGGATGACCAGGATGTGATTTCGTGTTGGCTCCTTGGGTAATACCAAGAACGAAAGCCACTCGTGATGCAGGAAACTTGTTTGGAACCAAACAGGAACTGTCTCTTGTGAGATGAAATCTCCTCCAACGGGAAGGCCATCAAAAGCTCGGACTTGGATCTGTTTGCACAACTGTTTTGTCTTAATTCCCAGCCGGGTAACGAGGGATTGTTGAATGAAGTTTCCTTCGGCTCCAGAATCTATTAGCGCTGAAACGACAAGAGAAGTTCCTTGGCAGTACACTTTGACAGGTATGAGAAAGGATTTTGATATTAACCCTTTTGTGGGTACACTCACCAAGTTAGCATGAAAATTCCTCTCCAGGTTTTGAGTCCGGACTCGCGGAGGTAAGCGTGTACAACCACGACGAATATGATCAGATCCTCCACAGTATAAGCATAGTCCACCGTGGAGACGACGAAGGCGCTCTTCATTAGAAAGTCGCATAGTATCGCATTGCATAGGATCCGAAGGAGGATTAGGACAGGGAGCTTGACCTTGTACCGGGCGAAAAGGAAAACCAGGAGCGGATTGACGCTTGACAACTTCTTGTCTTTTACACGGTGGCCGGGGACGTTTTTGTAGGAGTTGGTCCAGGCGGATGGATAAAGAAATTAACTGATCTAATGTCAATCCGTCATCTCGACAAGCCAGTTCCGTGAGTATTTCTGGATTTAGACCATTACGAAAAACATTAATGAGTGCAGGTTCATTCCAACCACTACCAGCAGCAATAGTCCGAAACTCTAACGCATAAGCGTCAGCTGTTCGGGCTCCTTGCTTAAGGGTGAGAAGGATCTCACCACAAGAACGTCCCTCAGTAGCATGGTCAAATACTGACAGAGGGTGCCTTTCCCACCGTCGGCACTAATACAACACCATACCGACAGAGAGGCAGGCTTTTAAACTGTGTGCTGATAAATTCCTGGATAGTCCCTCTCCTCTTGAGTCGATGACCTCCATTGTTTACAAAAACGTGGTTTCCAGTATAGTATCCAGCCTGTTTTAATGCAGTACAACCTGAGGGCCTGAAGATCACAAGCATTCAAAACTGACCATCAGCCTTCTCCCTTGCTCACAGAGATTTCTCCAGATTCTCTGAATCTTTTGATGATATTATGCACTGTAGTCTTAATAATTTTACATTGAGCAACATTTTCCTGAAAGCCTTCCACGATGTTTAGATTTAGGTTTTCTCAGATTGGTGACACTCTGCCCTCTTTTTAAACCTTTTTAAGTCATTTGACGTCAATTGCTTCTCCAGATGATTATTTTTAATGTAAAAAATTAACAAACCAATACTTGATTTAAGGCAGAATTAAATTATGTGAGGCATCAAGTGTTCAAGGTGTTGGAGCACTGAGCAAAATGGGACACTCATGTCCTTCAGGTTTTTACATTAGTATGGGTTACATGTGAAACACAGCAGCTTCCAACCAAACTGGGCTTTGTTGTACAGTGTTTTATTTGATGCTTAAACATAAACATGTTTCAATTTGTTGAGATTGTTTATTATAATATGAATATCTTATGAATATTTGGAGATTGAGATCAACAAAACCTTTCTGCTCTTTTACAAAAAATAAAGATCTTGTCTCTACTAATATACTACACACATCTGTTAATACCTTTCTGACTAATGTGTCCATATTATTAAAATCATGACACCACTTTATCAGTACATGTATTACATGTGTTACTTCTGTTTAATAAAATAAGGCATTTAAAACATGACTTAAACCACATTTCTTAATAAAGATCAAATATTGTAGTTACACTTAAAGGGTTAATTTTTACACTTAAAGGGTTTTATCCAATTTCCGAGGAGTTGCTATTGTTTTCTGTCATGAAGGTCACAGGCCCACAGTGGATCATGGGTAATTCCCTAATAGTGTCATCTGATGCAGACTTACTTGAGGGGTGCATCAAGTGCATCAAAAAAAAAAGGAAAGGGACATCCTACAGCCTGCACACTTAACAAAGTGTGCATGTGCGAGTATTGTGACAGGGTGTACGTTTCTTTGGTTGTCATGTGTCATGTGTTAAATAAACAAAATACTAATGTGTAATAGACTAATTTAGAAAGTCTCTCCTGTGCTTATTAAATATATAGGTAGCTAGATGTTTAACTAATGAGAAACATGGGATAAATTTGTTGTGCCCAACATAGTATTTGCAGTTGTACTAATTTTTTTTCTAAATTATGTTTCAGTGTTTGACTTAGACAAAAACTGTGCCATGTGTTCCGTGGCAAAGCCTCCTGGATCTGGGCCTCCAATGACAAATTGGATTTTCATGCATTAAACTAGGATGAAGGCTATATTACCATGGCATTTACAGATCTTCTGACACCAGAACATAAATATAAACAATAGACATAGTAAACTGTGAAAATGTATTTAAACCAGCACATTCACTGCAAACTTTATTTCATAAATTAATTTTATACCTTTTGAAAAAAACTAACATGATTTATTTGAAGTGATTCAATTGATGTACACTTATAGTCATCTTTAAAATTTCTACTATTTCCTTTGATAGAAACAGCATGATGCCGGTGGACGATGGTACCACGAACTATGCCTGGATATGGAGAGCTTAAAGAAGCCAGGGCAGAGCTGTGGAACTGTTGTTTGTGTCTTCAGTAAATACATCCAATTTCACAAATATATATATATATATATATATATATATATATATATATATATATATATATATATTCTTGTAAATATAAGAATCACGTACATATGTTACATGGTTGTAGGACAGATGTGGAGAGAGCAATACAAATAAATCTGCAACCTCATTCCACTTTAAAATAGTACTATATTCCCTTTGATGTCCTGCTACCTTGAGATCCAGTTTGAGATCCAGTTTGTAATAATTTCAATAAATTAATAATAATTCTGTTTATTTCTGTAGCACCTATCATGCAGAAATGAAGCTCAAAATGCTTTGCTTCAAACAGACAAATTTATAAGATTTAAAATGGTACATGCTGTAAGAAATGTTAACATTTTATTTAATATGTAAGTGAAAATAGTATAATAATGTAAATAAATTGGAATGTATCATACGCACTTTGTAATTCTATTATTACAGATTATGGTCTATCTGTTTCTGTGTATACTTTTTAAATCACCTTCTTTCTAAATGGTGAAGACACCACAGGACTTCCACAGAGCAGGTTTTATTTGGGGAAGTGGGTTATACTCAGCACTGTAATGACACTGACATATTAGAGGTGTATTTTTGGTATGCACTGGATTAGAGTACACCTGACATTCTAAAGTTTTGGGCCATAGTGGCTAAAAGCAGCCACTCAATTTTCAACTGAGCTTGGAGGAATACCAGAAGAATACTGTTGAAGTACTGTAGTACTGTTCCTTTGAGCGATGCCATACAAGAATAATTTTTGCTTTCATAAAGAACCATATTTGTTTAAGGGATGGGTGAGTATGAACAACCTATTAAAGTTTTTTAAATCCATCACTTGATCTTAAGGTTTTTTTACACATTTAATATATTCATGGAACCATAAGTGCTTTTCCTATGGCATCACTCAGAGTACCTCTGACAGCAGCTTTATTTTCAAAAGTGTACAATCATTTCACTAAGGTAAAAAGCAACATGACCATAAAGCCAATTTAAAAAACATTCCTAAAATATATAATAGTAGTAGTCTAACCAACATTCGGGTGTAATGTAATCCATTGTCTTCCATCAAGTCAGAACCTTTACAGCAGCATATTGGACTTGCTTCATTAGCAAAATAGAGCTCATTGGGGGCACACAAATCATTAATGTGATCTACAATATTATGAAATTAAATGATTGATGCTTACATGTGCTGTACTATCATTATTAAGTGAAGTACAAACTGGAGGATTACTTTTAATAACTATCTCAACATATAGAGTGAATATAATTAATATCTGATTGATTACAGTGGTCCTACAACCCCTGGCAAAAATTATGGAATCACCAGCCTCTGAGGATGTTCCTTCAGTTGTTTAATTTTGTAGAAAAAAGCAGATCACAGATATGACAAAAATGTAAAGGCATTTCAAATGGCAACTTTCTGGCTTATAATATAATTATGGTAGTCAGTAACAGTTAGATTTTAGAAAAAGCACAGGGAATAAATTATGGAATCACTCAATTCTGAGGAAAAAAATATGGAATCAGCCTGCAAATTTTTATTACAAACACTAACACCTCCATCAGATTAAAGCTGCTTGTTAGTATGCAGGTAAAAAGGAGTGATCACACCTTGGAGAGCTGTTGCAACAAGTGGACTGACATGAATCATGGCTCCAACACCAGAGATGTCAACTGAAACAAAGGAGAGTATTATGAATCTCCTTAAAGAGGGTAAATCATCACGCAGTGTTGCACAAGATGTTGGTTGTTCACAGTCAGCTGTGTCTAAAACCTGGACCAAGTACAAACAACATGGGAAGGTGGAAACATACTGGTAGACCAAGGAAGACATCAAAGCGTCAAGACAGAAAACTTAAAGCAATATGCCTTGAAAACAGAAAATGTACAACAAAACAAATGAGGAACAAATGGGAGGAAACTGGAGTCAACGTCTGTGACTGAACTGTAAGAAACCGCCTAAAGGAAATGGGATTGACAAACAGAAAAGCTAAAAGAAAGCCATCACTAACACCTAAACAGAAAAAACAAGGTTACAATGGGCTAAGGAAAGGCAATCATGGACTGTGGATGACTGGATGAAAGTCATATTCAGTGATGAATCTCAAATCTGCATTGGGCAAGGTGATGGAACTTTTGTTTGGTGCCGTTCCAATGAGATTTATGCAGATGACTGTCTGAAGAAAACATGCAAATTTCATCAGTCATTGATGATATGGGGCTGCATGTCAGTTTAAGGCACTGGGGAGATGGCTGTCATTACATCTTCAATAAATGCACAGGTTTACATTGACATTTTGGACACTGTTCTTATACAATCTATCGAAAGGATGTTTCGGGATGATGAAATCATTTTCCAAGATGATAATGCATCTTGCCATAGAGCAAAATCTGTGAAAACATTCCTTGAAGAAAAACACATAAGGTCAATATCATGGCCTGCAAACAGTCCGGATTTCAATCCAATTGAAAATCTGTGGTGGAAGGTAAAGAAAATGGTCCATGACAAGGCTCCAACCTGCAAAGCTGATCTGGCAACAGCAATCAGAGAAAGTTGGTGCCAGATTGATGAAAAGTACTGTTTGTTACTCATTAAGTCAATTCCTCAGAGACTGCAAGCAGTTATAAAAGCCAGAGGTGGTGCAACAAAGTACTAGTGATGTGTTGGAGTGTTATTTTGTTTGTTATGATTCCATAATTTTTTCCTCAGAATTGAGTGATTCCATAATTTATTCCCTGTACTTGTTCTAAAAATCTAACTGTTACTAGCTACCACAAATATTTTTCTTGGATTTCGTTTAGTGTTTCTTAAAGCCAGAAAGGTGCTATTTGAAATGCCTTTACTTTTTTGTCATGTTTGTGATCTGCTTTTTTTCTACAAAATTAAACAACTGAAGGAACATCCTCAGAGACTGGTGATTCCATAATTTTTGCCAGGGGTTGTAATCTGAAATAGCACATCAGAATGACTTGATATTAAGTGAAAGACATATTCAAGGGGTGTACTTTCATTATGAAGTGAAAGTGGTGTGTGCAAGCTGGAGGATTCCTTTTAATAACAATTCCAACATCCGGAGTGAATATAGTTGAAATGTGATCATTTACAGTGGTTGTTTTATAAAATGGCACACCAGAATGACTTCATATTCACTGAGTGACATAATCAGGTGTTGTGCTATCATTATGAAGTGAAATTGTGCTTTCCAAAATAATGGTTTCCTTTTAATAATTATATAAATTTGGAATTAAACTTACAGAGATGGGGCCATTCAAAGTGCTTTTAATTTGAAATGGCACATCAGAATGACTTGATATTAAATGAGTGACATAATCAGGTGTTGTACTATAATCATGAAGTGAAATTGTTCTGTGCAAATTAATGGTTTCCTTTTAATAATGACCTAAATTTGGAATTAAAGTTACAGAGACAAGACCATTCAATGGGCCTTTATTTTGAAATGACAGATCAGAATGACTTGATGTTAAGGGAGTGACAAAATCAGCTGTTGTACTATTATTATGAAGTGAAATTGTTCTGTGCAAAATAATGGTTTCCTTTTAATAATGATCTTAATTTGGA